>NW_007730100.1:22023-31915 GCF_000696425.1 Galeopterus variegatus | reverse complement strand
CTTTAAGAAATATAACATTTAAATTTCACATTCAAATTTAATGATGTGTTTAAGATTTTAGACATTTGGGTTGTTGCTTTTTTTGCTGAAATCATCATTTTCTTCTTCAATTAAGTGAGGTTTTATTTGTTTATTTCAATTAAGAGAGTTATACCAGAACTTCTGTTCCTGTTTTTCCAGGAGAGGCTCCTGGCAGACCAGAGCTGCCTCTGAGAGCAGTTAGAAAAGCCAGATAAAACACAGAAATTGTCTTTTAGGATAATTGATGGCTGATGAGACAATAATGTCTAGAAAGGCAAAGACTCAGTAGAGCGAAGAGGCTCAGAGAGGGGAGATGATGACTCAGCCACTCTCACCCTGGGACATTTCCGGATTCTGGGCACTGGCAGCACACAGAAAGTTCACACACTGCATGTGTTGAGAAACCACGACAGCTCTAGCAGAGGCTGAGGAGGCCTTGCACACACAGACGATTATTCTCTCAGGAAATCTGATGGATCTCAACCTGAACAGGATGGGAAACTAAAATCCTAAACAGAAAGCCTCTGAACAAATACTCAATAGTCTCATAAGACAAAGATCGTGTTCAGTATCAGCTGAGCAGGGGCAGTGGAGAATATACAAGGATCTTAGCTGAAAAAAATCAAAGGGCAAGGGATGAACCAGAGTTGGACTGACAGCTACATAGCAATGACACCGTGGTATTTTTACAGGGACTGTACTGCATCTATATTTTGATTATAGGAGAATTGAATGCTTTACAATATTTAAATCTTTCTGACCTTCCATTACATCTTTCAACACAACTTTAAAAGTCCTCCACGTAGGTATATGTTTTTTAGTTTATTTATGGATACTTTCTAACATTTATTGCTTGTATTTATAAATGAGAAATTTTCATTCATTATATTCATTGATTTGTTTACTTATTTTTAATTTTATATTATTACCTCTATTGAGGTTTAGCACACATGCAGAAAAGCTCAAAATCTTAAATTTAATGTCTTTTAATACATGGTATTGGAACAAGTGGGTATAAGTGGATATGCAAAAAAAGAACCTAGATTCATATCTCATGCTACATATAAAATTTAACTGAAAATGGACCATAGACTTAAAAATGTAAAACACAAAACTATAAGACTTCTAGGAGAAAATCTTTTGACCTTAGGGCAAAAATTTCTAAGATATGACAATAATAGCACAATCCATAAAAGAACAAATTAATAAACTGGACTACATGAAAATTAAAAATGTTTTCTTCAAAAGTTATGAAGAGAATAAAAAGACAAGACATGACTGAGAGAAAAGTATTTGCAAAGTATATATCTGATAAAGGACTTGTATCCAGAATATTTAAGAACTCTCAAAAACTCAACAATAGGGGCCGGCCTGGTGGTGCACTGCTACAGTGCGCCGCTTGGGAGCGCGGTGGCGCTACCGCCGAGGGTTCAGGTCCCACATACAGACCGGTTCCCACTCACCGGCTGAGCGAGGAGCGGGCACAGCACCGAGGGTTGCAATCCCGTTGCCGGTCCCAGTCCGGTACGGGCGCGACACTGAGGGTTGTGATCCGTTGCCGGACACGAAAAAAGACAAAAAAAAAACCCAAAAAAACAAAAAAACCTCAACAATAGAAAAACAACCAACCCAATTTTTAAAAGTGGGCAAAATACATGAACAAACACTTAACCAAAGAAGATATAGAGATGCTCAACATCATTAGTCATTAGGGAAATAAAAATTAAAACCACAATGACAAGAATACATGTCTATTAGAATGGCTAAAATGAAAAAGGCTGATGACAGCAAGTGTTGACAAGGGTCTGAAGGAACTGAAAATCTCACACACTGCTGTTTAAACAGTTTTGCAATGTCCTAACAAGTGAAACATACATCTACCATATGGTCCATCCATTCCACTCTCAGTATTTGCCCCAAATAAATGAACACATATATCCATTTAAAGACTTGTACAGGAATATTCATACCAGCTCTATTTGTCATAGCCTAAAACTGGAAATAACCCAAATGTTCATCAAGAGATTAATGATGAACAAATTCTGGTATATACACAATGGAATACTACTTGGCAAAAATGGAATAAACCATAATTATATGCAATATAATAAATCAATCTCAAAATAATTATGCTAGGTGAAGGAAGCCAAGCAAGAAAGAGTAGACACTGTATGATTCTATTTTATAACACAGTAGAAAATGCAAATGAATCTACACTGACAGAAAGCAGATCAGGGGTTGCCTGGAGATGTACAGGGAGGGGGTGGTTAAGAAGGCGCGCAAAACAGCATGAGAAAACTTTTGGAGATGATTGGTACATTCACTATCTTGCTTGTGGTGATAGTTTCATGGGTGTATACATGTGTCAGAACTTATGAGACTATAATCTTTAAATATGTACAGTTTATTATGTGTCAATTATGCCTCAATAGAGCTGTAAAAATTAAAATAATGACCTCCTTTCCCCTCAAAATCTTAAATTTATAGATTGATGTTGTATATAAATGTAAATAAATATCTATGTAACACTACCTAGATAGAAATACAGCTTGTTCTGCTTTTTTTCCCAGTCAATTCATCTGCCAGAGTCAATAATTATTCTTACTTTGCTGGTTCTTGAGCTTCATATAAAGGGAACCACACAATATGTACTCATTTGTAACTTCCTGCTTGTATGTGTATGAGTAGTATGCTCTTTTTGTTGTATTTTATTATATAAATATTATTTATCCATTTTACTGTAGATGGGCATTTGAATTATTTCAGAGTTTTCACTATTATGAACAAGGCTGCTATGATTATTTTTGTGTATATCATTTGGTGAACATAAGCACTCATTTCCTTGAAATTAGGTGAGGGGGTCATAGAGCAGGCCTTTGTCTAGCTTTACTGGAGATTGCCATACAACATTCTGATATGCACATTTATTTGTTCACATAACAAATACATAAACTGACGAATAACAAGATACTCTGTAGAAAGTAAGGCTATAAATTTTCACAAGAACTGAAGATGTAAACTTATTAAAATTTACATATTTCATTTTATAATCTCTACAGTTATTTGAAATAACTCTCTAAAGTCTTCCAAGAACATACAAATATCAAATTAATTTCATCTGAAGAAGACAAATAAATTTTTCATAGGCAAATTAAGTTCTAAGCAAATCAACAAGTCCACTTAATAAAAAGAAATCAAGAACAGAAATTAAATGTCTAAGTTCAGCAACATAAATTGAATAAAAAATCAATAAAACATAATATAAACACAAGGGCACTTCAGAAACTTCATGGAAAAATAGAAGTAAAAGATAATGAAAATCTTTCCATGAACTTTGTTGTTGTTTAAATTTTTCCTTTTTTTTTTAAGACTAAGATCATAGAAAATATGTTCTCTGACCACAATAACAGAGGAAATTTAGAAAACTCACAAATGTGTGAAAATTAAACAACACTCTCCTAAATAAACAATGGGTAAAAAGAAACATCACAGAGAAGTTAGAGAATTAGAGAATACTTTGAGATAAAGATCAAAGCACAACATATCAAAATTTATAGGATGCAGAGCTCATGCAGTGTTTAGAGGAAAATTTATACTTGTAAACACCTATATAAAAATTAGAAAATTCTCTCATCAGTGACTTAAACTTCTACCTTAAGAAAATGGAAAAAGAAAAGCAAACTAAATAAAAAGCAATGATAAGTAGGAAATAACAAAGATTACAACAGAAATATATGAAATAGGAATTCAAAAATAGAGAAAATCAACAAAACCAAAAATTGATTCTTTAAAAATATCAACAAAATTTGCAAACCTTTATCCAGACTGACAGAGGAAAAAAGAAGACTGAAATTACTAAAATCAGAAATAAAGTAGGGGCATTATCACATCATCACTATGGCTTTTTGTGGTGGTAAGATTTCATCTCTTTCTCTTTCTCATTTGCATTTTTGTTCTATCAGTGTGTTTTGTTCTTTCTTGTATAGTTGCAGTAGTGATTATCATTTTTCAGATTCCAGATGCCGGTCTTCCTTGTGGATTTCTTATAGAGCTGGTTGTGTGGAACTCCCATAGTTATTGTTTTTTTGGAAAATACACTATTTTTCCCTCCTTTCTAAAGGATAGCCTTATTGGGTACAGCATTCTTGGCTGGCAGTTTTTTTTGTTTTGTTTTGTTTTCTTTTAGTATTTTGAGCATATCATTCCATTTTCCTCTGGCCTCTTCTCTTTGTCTTTGAGCTTTGCTAATTTGACTATAATGTTTCGTGGAGAGGATCCTTCAGGGTTGAATCTGTTTCAGAATCTTTTAACCTCCTGGATCTGAAGGTCCATGTCTCTTTTTATACCTGGGAAGTTTTCTGTCATTATTTCATTGAATAGGTTTTTCCATGCCTTTTCTTTCTCCTCCCCTTCTATAGCATCCATGATTTGAATGTTTGTGTGCTTAAGGTTGTCTGCTAGCTCTCTTATACTTTCTTCATTTTTTAAAACTATTCTTTCCTTTTTATTGTCTGCCTGAGTTATTCCAAAAAGACTATCTTCAAGATCAGTAATTCTTTCATCTACTTGTTCTAGCCTGTTGCTTAAGTTATCGGTTGTGTTTTTTATTTTGTTGAATGAATCTCTCAGTTTCATGAGTTCTACTATGTTCTTTTTTAAGGTATTAATATCTTTGTAAATTTCCTCCTTTATATCCTGGATTTTTTCTCATTTCCTTATGTTGTCTAACTGAGTCTTCTTGTATCTCCATGGGTTTCCTTAAGATTGTTGCTTGAAATTCCATTCCAGTTATTTCAAGGGTTTCCTGCTATTAGGGTCTAGTATTTGAGAATGACTATATTCTTTTGGCAGTGTTATATTTTCTTCGGTTTTTTATTTTTAGGATCTGTACATTGATGTCTGGTCATATGGTGGAGCAGTTGATTCTATTACTCTATAGTGGGCTTTGAGGACAGAGGAACATTCTCTTCTTTTTCTGGTCTCTGCTGGTGACTCTCCTTGTGTCAATGCAGTCGACTGCCCAGCAGACCACCTGCACTTTTTCTGTGGCTGTTACTATGGCGTCAAGCCACTTTTTTGACAGTTGTGGCTGTTTGTGGGCCACCTGTTCAGAAGTGGTATTTTGGACACACTTTCTTGCCTGCTTTTGGTTGGGGGGTACTGCTCTCAGTTCTTTGCCTAGGACCCCAGGCATGCTCTGTTGCTTGCTTCTTAGCAGGGGGTGCTATGACCCTTGGCTCCTTGCCTATGGCCCCAGGCATACTCTGAGGTATGTGATTTTGTTTATATATTTATTATTTATGTCTATGTTTATTGCACTGTGGTAAAAAAAAAAACACATATCTATACTTTTTCTACATTAAGTAATTAAATTAAGTTTTCTTTATGATAAATTTTTGACAAATATTATATGGGCACATAAAAGAGTAAGACAGTCTTTATTTTAAAGGAAATATCTGTAATATGTAGCTATTCGATTCTCATTAATAATTGTATTTTTGTAGATCCTTAATATCATTTGCCAATTTTTTTCTGTTATACTTAACTTTGGCCCAAGACATGTTCCGATTATCTATCCTTTATTTACTGCTATTTTTACATGGAAACATTTATGGTACACTAATTTCCCAAAGAGACTCAGTCAATGAACTTTTATTGCACAAAGTTATTTTCTTTGGAAAATGGCCTTCTGTGTATTCTTAATGCTTTAAGCCTTGCATTAAAATTTGTCTAATATTAATATATTAATTCATGAGTCATAAAGACTAATCATTTACTTTTACATGATCTTTTTTTTTTTTTGCCTATCCATGTATTTTCAACCTGAGTCACTTGCTCTACATACACATCTTGATTATGAAAATATTTGTTTCATTTTGTTTAAATCCAATCAGGATCTGTTTAATTTAACAGGATGTTAATTAAATTCATTTACATTTATTGAATTGACAGATATATTTAAGTCTTGTCTCTACCATCTTAATGTTATACTTTCATGCTATGTTTCTATTTTTAATATTTTTTTTCTTTTTAATTCTTTTTTCACTGTATGGTTTATGGTATCTTTATGGTGTTTTATGTGTCTGTGCTTTCTTTCAGAAATAATTAGTTGTTTTTATAATTTTTAAAAATTCTTATGAGTTCTCCCATAGTAACTTTATTTAATTAGCTTATAACTTGATTAGTTTATGTTTGAACAGGATTTATTGTCCTTCTATATCACTCTCTGAAAGATAAGGAAAACAGCATTCATGAACTTCTTACAACCCATATCCCCATCCTCTACATCCCAAGTTTTGTTACCTATATTGTAAGCTCTACAATACCAAGATTTATAGATATTCTGCTCAGTCATTATAATTTTTCCAGTAATTTTTCCTTAGTTTTGTATTTCAAGAGACTGTGCTCACCACCAGTTCTTTGTAATGATTTCTCTATTCATTAGTTCTCAGTACAGTTTTCTCACTAGCTAGCTTTTCAGAAAGAAGCTATGGGGTGTTGCAGTTCCTTATTTTGTTCCAATTTGAAAATAATTGTGTGTTGCCACTTTCTGAGTCATCTCTTTGCCGGAGGCTGTATGGGGGTAAAGGTTGGGGAAACACATCTGACAGTTGGTGCATTGGATTCGTCATAAACCACTTCTCAAGTTTTATGCCACATACATTGATTGCACCTTTACTCACAATGGCAAGGAGGCTACTGGGTTGCAAGAAAGTTCATTGTATTTCACTGTCTTCTGGGTGGTGATCTAGCACTTAGTTATTTTCCTTCACTGAGATTGGTAGATGCAGAGCTTCCTGCAAAGATGTCAAATCATGTCTCTCCTTATTCTGTCCTGCCTCCCCTCTGTAGTGCTTTAGTTCCAAGCCATGAGTCACATACTTGGCCTCCCAAGTGTGCTATCGACTCATGAGAACCCAGCTTAATCATCTCTGGGCCCTGAACACAGCTTAATTGTCTCTGGGCCCTTTTGCTTTCATATCCTCTCACTATTTGATCTGGATTTAGTTTCTTACATTTAGTGTTGGGATTGTAGTTATTGTCTAACTTCATTGAAAATTGAATAATGTATATGGGTCATTTTTTTTTTTTGTAGTTTTTAGTTGGTTTCAGAAGGGAAGGGCGTAGAAATGTCTTTATTTTGCCATTTTTATCTAGAAGTCCCTGATTGTTTTTTAACTGAGTCATTTAACAAAAAGATAGTTGCTTGAGAACAATTTAATCACACACTTTATATGAACTGGTAACTGAATTTTCCTTGGAGTTAACTTAAACATTATAATTAATTGAAAGCACAACATACCAATTTCAGTTTAGCTTTGATAACTTGAGCCTTCTTATACAGGGTAACTGGTGTTTAGCCTAAGAAAACAAGGTCTGCTTCTCAGTTAGCTGTCTTAACTCATTTTCAGTCTACACTGTCATCTTAAAGACTGTACTTTCATTCTCTTGTGTGTTTCAGGGACTCAGAGATACTGTACTTTTAGTAAACCAGGGCCCAATCCAGGGGGCAGAAATCAAATATCTCTTAGGGCATGAGATAAAATGTAAATGTGAAGTGGAAAAGGCCTGGGGAAGGAAAGGGACCCTCTGTGATGAACTGGAGACCCCAAACTACAGCTAAATGAGACAGATGCATTCAGCACCACCTGTTGCTGGCAGATAGGGAATGGGGCATGTGGCTGTCAGATTTCCAGTTTCTTGTAACGAACACAAAAATGTGATGTGAACTCTGCCAGTTGTAAAATTGTGGCTGAAATATATTTTTTAAACACTATGCAGAAAACAAAATACGTTTGTAGACCAGAAAATTGGCCTGAGTGATATTTGTGCCCTGACCCTCTGATATAGTGATTGCTATTTCTGTAATGGCTTTTTTCCCCCTCTACCAGCCCTTATATGTGTTTCCCCAGTCTTCTTACTCTTCCAATGTGCTCTCATTTTAGGCTCAGGATGTGGCACTCACTTCACATTCCATCTTCTCTTTTGCAGATGCACTCTACCGTTTCCAGCTATTCATAACACTTCCTATGATAAATAACTTTTGTGTCTAAGCATTCAAAGAGATCTGTACACTCTAGAGCTGTTTTTGTAGTTACTGTTCTTTGTGAAATCTTTATCTATTCATTCAAATTTCCTAGGGTTCCATGTGCTATCACGGTGAAAACTGTGTCCAGGTGAGAAGATTCCACCCTTCCTCCCTCTGGTCATGAAAAAGAGCACTAGGTGTTTTCACCAGGTAACACCATCATTTTGCAAGAGACTTTAAAATGTTTTCTTAAAATATAGCACTAAGCAGACAATGGCACCAGGGGACTGCAGGAATGTTCTGTACATAATTCTTGGAGTTTGTACTATTTCTTTTCATAAAAAACTAAATAAACTGTTTGTTCCTGGAGCTCCAAATATACTTACAATAGTGTTTTAATCTCTAATACCTACTAGGTATGTTAAGATGTATGTCACTTTCATTGCTAATTATTTATATAATAGAGGTCTTCTTGATTTGAGAGCAAAGTTTACATTTTACTCAGCATTAATTGATTTTCATATGCTTCCTAACTGTGTAAAGTATATTAAAATAACATGTGATATTGAGAAAAATATAATATATAAGCCATATAAAATTAGAAATCCAATTACTTATAGAGTGATATTTCAATTTTTGGATCATATGAGCCTTTTGATATTTCTTCATGTCAGTGCGGCCCATTTTCTAGCTCTTTTACTAATTGCTAACACTTCTCCAGAAAATGTGAAACACGATGAGGGTTTTATTATTAATTTTTTTATTGAGAATCTAGAAAGTGGCAGTGAAGACATTTAATAAAAATATATTCTCCATTTCCCTGAAAAAAAGTTGAATCAATAGGATTAAGGATATATTTTGGTTACCGAAGGCCTATGGATGAGTAAAGAACTTCAGGACTACCTCACTACTAACACAAAGCATCAGTGTTAGCAGTGCCTTCCCTGTGGAAAAAACATTCTGTTGCCAAGCTATAAAGATTGCCATTAACATCTTTGTTCTTTGCTTTTCTTCCCCTGATTTTCTGGTGTTTAGATTGGGGTACACTATATGTGCAAAGTAATCACTATGGGATTAGCATTTTTATTCTGACTTTTCATTTATCAGACATGACTTGCATAAAAAATAAATGCCACATAATTTAGTTTCCTTTTAGTCCATATGGACACAAAGATTGATTGGGAACAATAAATGGACACAAGAAAAAAAGTTTCATCTACTGTCCAAAGTAGTAATTGTAACAATATATAGGGTGATTATAGCATACAATAAACGAAATAAATGACAGCAATGTTATAAGGGACAGGAGAGAGAAATTAGGAATAGCCTGTTAAAAGGTGCCTGTACTACCCATGAAGCAGTATAGCATTGTTACAAAGTAGACTTATTTATTTATTTATTTTTTCCCTTTTTGTCTTTTTTCGTGTCCGGCAATGGATCGCAACCCTCAGTGTCACGCCCGTACCGGACCGGGACCGGCAACGGGATCGCAACCCTTGGTGCTGCACCCGCACCTTGCTCAGCCAGTGAGCGGGAACTGGTCTGTATGTGGGATCCGAACCCTCAGCGGGAGCGCCGCTGTGCTCCCAAGCAGCACATTGTAGCAGTGCGCCACCGGGCCGGCCCCAAAGTAGACTTATATTAGCTCTAATTTATGTTGCAAACTCTAGGGCAACAACTAAAAATATTTTTAAAAGAAGAAAAATTGGGAAGCGCGGCGGCGCTCCCGCCCGAGGGTTCGGATCCCACATACAGACCGGTTCCCGCTCACTGGCTGAGCGAGGCGCGGGAGCAACACCAAGGGTTGCGATCCCGTTGCCGGTCCCGGTCCGGTACGGGAGC
>NW_007730100.1:13535-21069 GCF_000696425.1 Galeopterus variegatus | reverse complement strand
GAAAAAAAAAAAAAAAAAAAAAAAAAAAAAAAAAAAAAAGAAGAAAAATTGATATGTTAGGAGAGAGGAGAAAATGTAAATTGCCCAAATAAAGCCAGAGAATGCAGAAAAAGAGGAAAGATTTTTTAAAAATTACAAATATGATACATATAAATCCAACTCTATCAATAACTGTTTTAAATGTGACTGTTCTAAATGTACCAATTAAAAGACAAAGACTGTCATAGTGAATTAAAAGAGAAGACTCAACCATATATTGTCTACAAAAAGCCCACTTTAAATATGAAGATGCAGATAAAGAAAGAGTAAAGAAATGAATAAAAATATACCATGCTACAATGAATCAAAAGAAAGCTAGAGTAGCAACATTATTTTCAGACAAAGTAGAGCTCAAAACAAAGAAAATTATGAGGAATGAAAGGAGCATTACATAATATTAATGGGGTCAATTTTCTAAGAACACATAACAATCCTTAATATACATGCATGCATATAACAACAAAATGTCAAAATACATGTGTCAAAAATGATAGAACTGCAAGGAGAAATAGAAAAATTTACTATTACAGTGGAAGTTGTAAACATGCATCTGGTAGTAATTGAGCAAGCAGAAAATCAGTAAGGACATAGTTGAACTAAACATCACCATTAATCAGCAGGATGCAATTGACTTTTTACAAATACTTCAGCTACAGAATACACGTTCTTCTTAAGCTCACATGCAATAGTCACCAAGACAAACCACATTCTGAGCCATAAAACACACCTCAACAAATTTTAAAAAATAGAAATTATACAATATGCTTTCAGACCACAATAGAATTAAACTAGAAATCATAGCTAGAAAACCGAAATAACTGAAATATAGCTAGAAAAGCCAAGATGCTTAGAAATTAAACAATGCACCTTTAAACACATGAGTCAAAGAAGACATCTAAAGAGAAACAGAAACTGTTTTTAACTGACTGCAGATGAAAATAGAACATATAAAATATGTGGAATGTAATGAAAGCAATACTTAAAGGGAAATTTATTGATTTGAATGCATACATTAGAAAAGAAGAAAGGTCTAAAATCAATTATCTAAGGTTCCACATTACAAAACCAGAGAAGAGCAATGAAAACCAAATAAAATAGGCACACATAAATATTACAGCAGAAGTGAATGAAATTGAAAACAGAAAATCAGTAGAAAAAATCAACAAAAACAAAAGGTGGTTCTTTAAAAAGATAAATAAAATTGACAAACCTTTGCCTAGGATAGCAAAGATAAAAAGAGAGAAAACAAAATTTATTAATAAGAATGAAAGAAGGATCACCACTACTTACCCTGTGGACAATAAAAGGGTAATAAAGGTATATTGAAATCAACTTTATGCCCACAAATTTGATAACTCAGATGAAATGGATGAATCCTTTGAAAGACACAAATTACCAATCTCACCTAAGCATAAATAGATATTAATTATCTAGTCGAGATCTATTAAAGATATCTAATAATAATTAATAATTAATAACCTTTTAAAATAAAAATTAACAGGCCCAGATGATTTCACTAGTAAATTCTACCAAACATTTAAGAAAGAAGTGATACCAATTGTCTACAATATTTTCCAGAATATAGAAGCAAGGGATTACTTCGTAATTATTCAGCATCACCCTTGTATCCAAAGTCTAGCATTCCTCTAATATCAAAACCAAGTAAAGACATTACAAGAAAGGAAGACCAATATTTCTCATAAGCACGGATGCACAATTCTCAACAAATATTAGTATATCAAATCCAACAATGTATGAAAAGAATGATATACTCTACTCAGGTAGGATAGATTCCAAGTATGCAAACATGGTTTAAGATTTGAAAATCAATTAATATAATTCATCACAACGACATACTAATGGAAAAGTCATATGATTTTATTAATAGATTTAGAAAAGGCATTTGACAAAATCCAACACTCTCATAAAACAAAGTCTCAGAAAACTAGGAATAGAAGGGAACTTCCTTAAATTGATAAAGTCTACAAAAATCCTTTAGCTAACATCATGAGGGTAAGAAACTAGAAGCTTTTCCCCTGCTATGGTCTGAATGTTTGTGTCCCCTGCAAAACTCATGTTGAAAATCTAACCCTCAAGGTGACAGTATCAGGGAAGTGATGAGGTCATAAGCACAGACAGTCATTGTATTAGTGCCCTTATAAAAGGGCATGAGAGAATCTCTTCTCCTCTTCCACCACGAAAGAATAAGTGAGATGGTGTCATCTGTGAAGAATCAGGCCCTCACCAAACACCAACTCCACCTTGATCTTGGACTTCCTGGCCTCCAGAACTGTAAGAAATAAATGTTTGTTGTTCATAAACTGCCAAATTTATGGCATTTTGTTATAGAAGTGCAAACAAACCAAAACACCTGTGATATTGTGAAATATATATTTGGTCTTTGACCCAGTTTCTTGACATAGAGGTCCTAAAACCCTTGGAATCTCCAAAGTGATGAGTGTCTTTTGCATGCTAGTGAGATAATTGGTGGCTGAGGGACTAGATAGCTTCAGGATAGGAGCTGGTCCTCAGAAAGATCATGCCATACTTAGATGATTGGAATTTTTAGGAGCTAAAGATTATGTTGACCATCAGTGGCCAATGATTTAATCAATTATTCCTATGTAATGAAGTTTCCATAAAAACCCAAAAGGACAGGGTTTGGATGAACTTCCATACAGCTGAACCCACAGAGGTTTCTGCAGGTGGCTGCCAAGAGAGGTTATGGAAGCTCCCTGACCCTCCTTCCCACATACTTGGCCTAAGCATCTCTTCCACCTGACTGTCTATTTGTATCCTTTGAAATATCCCTTATAATAAATGGGTGAACATAAATAAAGTGTTTCCCTGAATTCTTGAGCCACTCTAGCAAATTCATCAAGCAAATTCATAAGGAAGTGGTCTTAAGAATGCTGATTTATTGCCTGTTGGTCAGAAGCACAGGTCACAACCTGTGCTTAAAACTGGGCTCTGAAATGGGGGGCAGTCTTGTGGGACTAAGCCCTCAACTTGAGGGATCTGATACTATTTCCAGGTAGATAGTGTCAGAATTGAATTGCGTTAGAAGATGCCTGGGTGGTGTCTACCAGAGAACATACTGAAAAAAAGCTTGTTTGGTGTGTGTGGGAAAATCCCTACATAATTTGTTGACCAGAGGAGCCGTGTTCTTTTAATAAAAAGAACTGAGTAAGTAAAAAAAGGAAAAGCATCTTGGTTTTTCCTATATCTGTTTAACACCCCCTAATATAGGGGACAAAGAAAGGATACCCCCACCACCACTCATATCATATAGTACTGGAAGTCCTAGATAATGCAATAAGACAAGAAAAGGAAGCAAAAGGTTTACATATTGGGAAGAAAAAAATAAAACTGCTATAGTTTACAGATGATGTGACTGTCTATGTAGAAAATTTTAATAAACTAGTAAGAAGAAAACTAGAACTAATAAGCAATTGATTATAGCAAGGTTGTAAGGATACAAGATTATTATACAAAAGTGCATTGTTTTCTTAAATACCAAGAATGAACTATTAGAATTCAAAATTTTTTAAAAAATGCAATGTAATTTACATTAGCACCTGGGAAAACACACCCTGTTACTCTACACTTTTACAAAACAGTCTGACACCAGATGTGTGGGGTTTTTCACATCAAGCAATTTTCCAACCATCCAAACACCAGCCAGGTATTGTACAATTCAATTCTGCCAATCAAAAGCATTTCCAGCCCACCACTGGGGGTTCCAATAATCCCCTCCCACAGGTTTGATTCATTTGTCAGAGTGGCTCACAAAACTCAGGGAAACACTTTACCTATGTTTACTGGTCTATAGAAAGGACATAAGTCAAAAACAGCCAGAAGGAAAAAATACACAGGGCAAGATATGGTAATAAAGGGGTGCAGGGGGAGGGAGGCTTGAAGCTTTCATGCCTTCTGTTGATACTCCATCCTCTCAGGACCTCCATTGTATTTAGCAAACCGAACTTCATCAAATCTTATTGTTCAAGAGTTTTTACAGACCTTAATAGAGCTTAATCTCCAGCTTCTTCTCAGTCCCAGAGCATGATGGGTGGAAATGAAAGTTTCAACTCTCCAATCACATAGTCTCTCTGGTAATTGGTCCCAATCTTAAGCCATCTGGGGTGACTCCCCAAAGTCACCTCATTAGCATAAACTTAAGTGTGAGCAAAAGGGACACTATGAATAACAAAAGACACTCCTATTACTCAGGAAATTCCAAGCATTTTAGGAGCTCTGTGACAGCAACCAGGGACAAAGACCAAATATATTTCATATTATACTATAATGACAAAAAATTCAGATATAAATTTAACAGAACATGTATACAATATAGATGAGGAAGACTACAAAACTCTGATGAAAGAGACCAAAGAAGATCTAAATAACTAGAGAGGTATTCCATGTTCATGGATAAAAAGATTCAGTCTTGTTAAGATGCTAATTCTTCTCAAATTGAACTCATAGCTTTAATAAAATCCCAGTGAATCTCAATGAAAACCATAGTAAGTTAGTTTGTAGACACTGACAAACACATTCTGAACTTTAAATGAAAGGCAAAAAACCTGGAATAGCTAATACAGTACTGAAAAAAAAGAACAGTCAGAGGACTAACACTACCTGACTTCAGGGCTTACTATAGAGCTACAGTAACCAAGACAGTATGGTATTGGCTAAAGAATAAACAAGTAGATCAATGGAACAGAATGGTCAACCAAACTTTGACAAAAAACCAAAGAACAGACTGATGGGTTTTGGACATGGCCAGCGCCATTGTGCACACAATAAGCACCAACATGAAATTGTCACTGGCCTCATCTTCCACTCCAGCACCAAGCCCCTCCCCACTTCCCTTTACGAGAAGCCTCCTGACTTAGAAACAACTTTCCGGCTTCTGCATTGGCACAGTTCTCCACCTAGTTACATAAACCTAATGGTCCCTCCCCCCATACATTTCACACCCAAAAGCTAATATAAACTCTCACAAACCCATTGTTGCTGCTGTCCCTGGGCTGGCTGCCATTTTGAGCACAGCTGGCAAATTTTCTTCCTTTAATAAAGCTTGAATGGTACCCAGCATCTTGGCTCACTTTCTTTCACAGACAAATGGTGCTGAAACACCTGGATGTAAGTGCAAAAAATGATTTAAGAAAAGACCTTACATCTTTCACTAAAATGACCCCAAAATGGATCATAAACTTAAATGTAAAATGCAAATCTATAAAAATTCTGGACAATAACACAGGAGAAAATCTAGGTGACCAGTCTGACAAGGTGATTTTAGATAGGCCAAAAGGACAATCCATGAAAACAAACAAACAAACAAAATAGTAAGCTGCATTTTATTAAAATTAAAAACTCTTTCTCTGAGAAGGAAACTGTTAGGAGCACGAAAAGACAAGCTACAGACTGAAGGAAAATATTTGCAAAACAAAAATCTGATAAATGATGTGTATCCAAAATACACAAAGAACTACTGAAACAACAATAAGAAAACAATCCAATTTACAAATGTGCAGAAGACCTAACAGGCACCTCACCAAAGGAGAGATATAGAATGCAAATAAGCCTGTAAAAAACTTCAACATCATAAGTCATTAGTTAATTGCAAATCAAACAACAATGAAATACAACTACATATCTGTTTTAACAGCTAAAATGAAAAAAAAAAAAAAAATGACAACGCCAAATACTGACAAAGATGTGGAGGACCAGTAACTCTCATTCATTGCTAATAGGAAAGCAAAATGGTGCAGCCATTTTGGAAGACAGTTTGGCAGGTGTCTTACTGAGGTAAACATAGTCTTAATGTACAATACAGCAATCATACACCTAGGTGTTTACACAGTTGAGGTGAAAACTCTTGTCTACACAAAAACCAGCAACCAAATGCTTATAGGAGCATTATTCATTATCACCCCAACCTGGAAGCAGCCAAGATACCATAAGTGAGTGGTCAAATTAACTGGTACATCCATGCAATGGAATAGTATTGCATGATAAAAGGAAATGAGCTAATAAGCCATGAAAAGAATGGAGGAGCTTTAAGTGCATATTGCTAATTTAGATAAGCCTATCTGAAAAGACTATATACTGCATGGTTTCAACATGTGACATTTTGGAAAAGGGGAAAATATAGACACAATAAAAAGATCAGCGGTTACTAGAGGTTTGGGCAGAGTAAGAGGAATGATGATTAGGTGAAGCAAAGGCAATTTTGGGGGCAGTGAAATTATTATACATGGCAATGCAATGAGATATACAGCAACTATGCATTGTCAAAACCCATAGAACTGCATAACACAAAGTGAACCTTAATGCAAACTACAGACTGTACTTAATAATTTACTTGTATTCATCCACTTGTTACAAATTTATCCACTAATTTCAAGTTGTAATAATAGGGAAAACTGTGTGGGCAAGGGAGTATATATGGGAGCTTTTTGTACTATTGGCTCAATTTTTCTGTAAATCTAAAACTGCTCTAAAAAATAAAGTGGAAAAAAATCCTGAAAACTTATTTTGATGTTGCTTCAAGCTTCGCTTACAGTGTTTCTTATTTCACACAAATCCTATCACCTATTCAATGGCACAAGCTAAAAAATTATGCATTATTTTTGATACCTTTCCCTCCAGTAATCCCTGTGTCCAGTGCAGTACCTTATTTTCATGCATTTTACATCCTAAATATGTTGTCAATCCACCTTCTTCTCTCCACGTCCGTATCCACCACCACCACCCTATGGCCATGCGGAGAGGCAAGTGATAGAGCCTCTGCCCACATCTATCTTGCACCCTCTATCTGCTTTTTTGCACAATGCCTATGGAATAATCTTTTCAAATGCAAATCATGTCATTCTCTTTCTCAAACCATTTAAGGACATTCCAGTTCTCCACAGAAAGGCAGAGATTAAGAACATCCATGTGCAGTCTGGTTTATACCCGCCTGTCAGCCCCACCTCTTAGTATACATTTTCCTGGTCTTCATTTAGTCATATCAGCCTTCTTGTAGGCTTATACTTATCACTGTTTTTTCCCACTATAGAAATATTGCATGTGCTGTTCGTTTTCATATGACATTTCCTTTTTCTGCCATTTCCTCTGTTAAATGTTATGCACAAATGCTATTTATTTGGAAGCCCTACATTTATTTAGTTGACAGAGTCCAGTTCCCCAATGGTTCACCTTAGTACTACATATCCTTCTTTGCAGCATTTGTCTCCTTTTCTATTTTAAATTTATTTATGTTTGAATATTTTTTGGCTCCAACTATAGATCGTAGAGCTCCATGACAACAGGGATTATCAACGCTTTTTCCTTATGATTCTAGCTTCGTTATCTCTTGCTATTGTCTGATTTACAACCAAAAAATACATATTTTATTGAATGAATAAAACAATGAACACGTAAATGAAGGACTGAATGAGCCGTCAATGTGTTCTGAGAAACTATTATACTATTGGAAAAAGGAGGAAGG
>NW_007730100.1:11263-12526 GCF_000696425.1 Galeopterus variegatus | reverse complement strand
AGGGAAGATCTCAAAACAGAGGATCTAGGGACAGGTTTTACTGATAAGAGAAAATCCTATTTACATTTTTCCTTTAGAAAATAGTCATATACAGATAACATATACGTCTGGCTAGGCTAAGGCCCGGAATCCTCACAGCACCAATTATCTAGCTCTTGATCCTGTTTGTGACGCCAATTGTAAAGCTAGGCGACCACACCAGTTGTCGGGCTCTTTCACCTGCCGGTAATCCTGCACTGACTGGGCCGATTGTCGAGTTAAGGCTGGGTCTGGAGCCCACAGATCCCTCAAGACCGTTCACAGACTGGGTCACAAACCTTTCACATGCCAGGCTGGGTCACCAGACCCCTTCACACAGGTCTATGAGTTAGGTAACTGGCTAAAATGTCCTCAGAACCATAGGTTGGAAAGCATGGCCTCACTGGGTGGACGCCTGAGGCTGACGCCCACCCACCTGCTTCACCAAACACTCTCTCTCTCTCTCTTTCTCTCTCTCTCTCAAGAACACATGAATAGCAACAAAACAAAACATGTGCACTAACTCCTCCCCCACACAATTTGCTTACAAAGAATGCTGCCCCACACCCAACCAGACCCAAGGCAAGGGCCCTGACCAAACTATTCCATTTTCCCAACAGTATATTTTGTTTTCCTTCTAAGCTATAACTTATATCAAGTTATCATTACTATTCAATTAAGTCTGCTATTGTTAGTCAGTCTTTGGCTGTAGTGCATTAAATTAGAAGATGAGGCAGGCATTGACCATGTGGCTATTGCAACAGAGCAAGGAAGAGACGATGTTCTTGTTTGCAACCAGTCTGGGAAAGAATAGATCACCCAAGAGGGCTGAGGATGACTGTGTGATACAGAGAAGTAGCTTACAAAGGAACAACTGAGGAAAAATCACCATATAAGACCTTTCTTTCCCAAATATACTAAGAGAAGGTGAAGGA
Source organism: Galeopterus variegatus (assembly GCF_000696425.1). NCBI lineage: Eukaryota > Metazoa > Chordata > Mammalia > Dermoptera > Cynocephalidae > Galeopterus > Galeopterus variegatus. The sequence continues at coordinate 11,573 of NW_007730100.1, read as the reverse complement.
AAGTGACAGTGGTTAAATTTGGGTAACATAAGATAAACTATTCAGCAAACTTTCCTGAAAATAAGTACCTCTTTTCTCCTTATTTTTAGTTAATAACCTTCCCTCTTAGCTTACTCAGAAAAGAGAAGCACAGTTACGTAGACTTTGAGATGCATGAAGCCTCTAGTCAATGGTGTCAGTGGGTGACATGGGAAATTATAGGTGAGGCAGATAAGAAATGTGTGTCAGAAATAAAGGCTGAGCAGTCTTGCAATGGTGCATAACACACATGCTGCTGTGGCACTGCTGTGTATCATATGTTGCAAATCTA
>NW_007730100.1:9641-11224 GCF_000696425.1 Galeopterus variegatus | reverse complement strand
GCAATGGTGCATAACACACATGCTGCTGTGGCACTGCTGTGTATCATATGTTGCAAATCTACAACTGTTTCCTTAGCACTTTAAAAATACGCCATAAGCCCTTTTAGCAGCATGATCTTTAAAAAGGTACATTTTTAATGAAAAATTAAATACCAAATTTTTGTGCATTAAGAAAGTTAATGATAAAAGTACAATTTGCACTAAATGGTTATCTTTATTTACCATTCACTCTGAAGGCCATGGCTTATATCATTAACCATGTTAAAAGCAGAACACACAATTCTAAGAAAACAAGCACATCTACTTCAAACGTTATTTTTTATATTAAGCAGATATTAAAGATGACAATGTAATACATGGTGCTGCAGAAGTTATGTTTATATATTGCTCCAGGAAGTAAGATGTTATGTTCCAAACTAATGAAAATGACTGTTTTCTAAGTTAATCTCACTCACTTTCTATACTAAGTTTTTCTGTGCATGTATGGGAAATGAAGTGATAGTTATTACTATGTTAGCTCAATTCACAGAACTTCTCAAATAATAAAATGATATTAGTTTTATTTCAATCAAGAAATGTTTTAAACAGTAAATCCATTAAGGTAAATCTAAGAATGGTTGGATTTATTTCATTCGATTTGGAAGCTCATTCGACCAGAGATGAAATACCTAACATTAACATTATTATAAAGGCATATATCTAGTTACGGAAAAAATTATTCTGAAAGTATTTTACCTTTTAAAGGAACTAAATAAAATGGGGTTAAAAATTGTCAGAAATTTAAGCAAATGAATGTGCGCAAACACACATACTGTTATGGTCTGAATGTTTGGGCTCTCTCAAAATTTTTATGTTGAAAACCTAATCACCCATGGGGTGGTATTAGGAGGTGGAGCCTTTAGGAGGTGATTAGGTCATGAGGGTGGAGCCCTCATAAAAGGGATTATAATAGAGGCCCCAGAAAGCTGCCTCTCCCCTTCTGCCATGTGAGGACACAGCAAGAAGGTGCCAAAAAGCAGCCCTTACCAGATATGGAATCTATGAGTTGCTTGACCACGGACTTCCCAAAACTTCTCTAAAAACTGTGAGAAGAAATATCTGTTGCTTATAAGTTATCACACAATAAATCTCTGCATAAAAATAAGAGTAAGGAGTTTTTAAGCAAGTATTGATTGTTGAGCTCCTGTCACAAATAACATCAAAACTCGTCTAGAAGTAAAATGGCAAGTAATTAAAGAATAATGTACAAACGCCACAATGATAGAAAAACAGCGGGATTCTTATTAAAAAGAAGAGACCAGAAAATTGAACAAAGTAAGGAGAATCAATAGAAAAATCTATTGATTTATTTCCTACTTTTCCTAGACAGTTCTTGACAAAGCATGGCTATATAACCAAAAAAAGAGTACTGTCTATTTAGTTCAATGTCCATATATAATAATGTGTCTTCTGCCTATACCAACTATTTAACCAACTGACACGACTGTTTTCATGATCAAAAGAGCCCATAGCGTAAAGTATTTTTTTTTTTAATTGGTGTAACTCCTAACTCTTGAAATGACTTGTCTATGATAGCTGAACTA
>NW_007730100.1:0-8884 GCF_000696425.1 Galeopterus variegatus | reverse complement strand
TTTTTTTTTAATTGGTGTAACTCCTAACTCTTGAAATGACTTGTCTATGATAGCTGAACTAATATTTGAACTAAAACACAGAATTAGTACACTTGGGCCTTTCCTAAGTTAGTACTGAGAAACAATATTAGTGACATAAGATAGATTGTACTGTAAGCATAATTGAATTTGACAAAGAATAATAAAGAATACAGTAAATAATTTGTAGTAAGCTGCTTTCAATGGAATGGATGTTAAATTTTATACACAGCTGTCCCTAGGTATTGGTGAGGGATTGACCCCCTTATATAAAATGATACAGTATTTGCATATAACCCATGCACATTTTCCCATATAATTTAAATTATCTCTAGATTACTTATAATACTGATATGGGTTAAATATTTGTCCCCTCAAAATCTCATGTTGGAAGTTTGATCCCCAGTATGGAAGTTGAGAGGTGGGGCCTTTAAGAGGTAATTGGAATGAGAGGACTGTGCCTTCATGAATGGATTGATCCAATCATAGAGTAATGAGTTTATACTTTAATACGTTGTCACGGGTGTGGACTGGTGGCTTTATAAGGAGAAAGTGAAAAGCTTAGCTCTCTTGCTCTTGCCGTCCTTGCCCTGTGATACCCTGCATGACCACAGGACTCTGTACAGAGTCCCCATGCAGAAAGAAGAAAGAAGGCCCTCACCAGATGTGTTCCCCGAACCTTACACCTCCCATCATCCAGAATGGTAAGAAATAAATTTCATTTCTTTATAAACTACCCAGTTTCAGGTATTCTGTTATGAGAAATAGAAAACACAGTAATACAAATACCTAATACAATGTAGGTGCTATGTAAATAGTTCTTATACTGTCTTGTTTAGGGGGTACTGACAAAAAAAATCTGTACATGTTCACCACAGATGCAACCATCTCTTTTTTTCTGAATATTTTTAGTCTGCAGTGGGTTGAATCCACAGATCAAGAACCCATGGATAAAGACATCTGACTACACATATGTATATATATTCAAAATATTAAATATTCTTTTAAACAACTAAATTAGAAATGAAGTGCAATTTATAGTAAAAACTTGCATAAGTTCAAATGAGCTCGGTTATTCTATGTTAACACATAATCCCCGAATCTCAGAGGTATATAACACAACAGAAGTTCATTTTTTACCTCTGTTACCTGTCCAAAGCAGGTGAGTAGTGGAGCTGTGCACATCACACTCTTCCAGATATTCAGGCTGATGGAGACTCTTTGCTTCATGCTTCTACTATCATCTCTGCAAAAGAAGAAAAATGGCAGATCACCCACTGACTCAAAGATGTTGTGGCTCAAGCTTTCATCACTTACAGTTACATTTTTTGTAGCCAAAACAAGGAAAACAGGCCTACCTACATTCAAACAGATAGACAAAGACAATCCTCTCATGTGTTCAGAAAGAGGAACTGATAAACAGCGGTAACGGTTCAACTTTCGAGTCACTAAATATTCACTTAAAATGAATAGTCACTAAAAATTCACTTCACTTTCCTTTGTGCCTGCAAAATACATTCAGCCCCTTTCCAAGAGAGTAAACCAAAATTCCATTCAGTTACAGCATCAAGCTCAAAGTTCAGGTTTTCTGGATGATGGATGCCAGGCAGTCCCTACACCTGGTCCAGCTGTAGCTCTTACTTTTCTAGAGACATATGAACTGCAAGGGTAAGTTTTATGTACTCCTAAGGCCAATATTCACTGGTAGAACAGAGAAAAGATAAATACAATGAACACTTGTGTTCAGAAAAGGGGAGATGAGAGATACAGAAGACACGGATCTGATGAAATCGATATAGGCACGTGGAGCATGTTCTCTGACGAAGTCTCTCTTCTGCTGGAGGGCCCTCTAGTCCAATGTACTCCCTGACCCTTGACCTGACCCTATAAAAGCTTCTTTCTTTTTTTCATGGTGCTTCAGATATGCATTGGAGAATGTGCCATTTTGGGGTGTCCTATAGAATAATTTGGGGAGCCCAAAAGAAATAGAAAATATTCCCATGGAAAATATGTCATAAATCTTATACCCTTCCATAAAATCTTCCCTAAAAACTCAGTAAGATTCCTATCTTTTTCTATTCCTGTTCTATTCAGTTCTAAGTATTCATTATTCTTCCTAGATTTCTCATCTCTCACCACCCTACCCCTACCTATTCTCACTTTTTAAATTTTAACTTAATTGTGGATATTTTGAACCTATCAGGCATTAGAAAAATGTATACCTTAAATCTCTTTTTACTGAGTTATTTTGCCCAGTTGAAAGGTTTTACTAGATGCCAAACACATAGATGGCTCTTTATGGAGATATCTTAGCACTCTCAGATATATTAACAATGGTTGTGACAGCCATACTGTTTCAGTTGTCTTTGCTGAATAAAAAATCATCCCTAACTAAATAGTATAAAACAATAACTATTTAATCATGCTCATGGATTTTATGTGTCAGGAAGTCAAAAGAAGCACAGCAGTGTCTTCTACTCCAAGGTGTGGTGTCAGGGGCCTGAACTCAAAAGACTCAAATGACTAGGGTCCAGAAAAACTGGGTCTAAAGATCCACTTCCAAAGCAACTCCTTTACTTAAGATGGCTGGAGACAGAAAATAGAATGGTGGTTGCCAGGGGCTGGGGAGAAGAAGGGAAAGGAAAGTAAGTGTTTACTGAGTGCACAGTTTTAGTTTAGGACAATGAAAAAGTTTTGGAGATGGATGGTGATGATGGTTACACAACAATGCAAATGTACTTAATGCCACAGAACTGTTCACTTATAAATAGTTAAAAAGGTAAATTGTACTTTGCGTGTATTTTATTACAAATAAAAAAAAAGATGGCTAACTTCTGAGCAGAGATAATTAAAAACTGGTTCAATTGGAACTGTTTATTGGAGCATCTGAGATCCTGGCCTGTCTCTGTGGAGTGAGNCAGTTAAAAAGGTAAATTATACTTTGCGTGTATTTTATTACAAATAAAAAAAAAGATGGCTAACTTCTGAGCAGAGATAATTAAAAAGCTGGTTCAATTGGAACTGTTTATTGGAGCATCTGAGATCCTGGCCTGTCTCTGTGGAGTGAGCTTCTTATACTATGGTGGCTGGGATCTGCAGAGGTCATCCCCAAAGGAGGCCTCCAGAAATGAGCCTCAGACCTAGTCTTGTAGGTCACAGAGCATCCCTCTGCCACACTATTGGTTGAACCAGTCACAAGCCTACCCAGATTCAAGAGGAGAAGTAGATTACATCTTTCAATAGGAGGAGCATCAAAGAATGTGGGCCCATGATTTAAGAGTGCTGCACATACCCTTGATTTAATTCTTATGAAAAAGCTCAGTTTAACTCCGCCTTTGTCATTAAAGTATTTCTCCATTTTATTTTTTACTTATAAGGATTGAGAAAGAGTTGTGCATTCCAACACTGTATTTCGTTAAGTTTCTGGACTTTGCTTTTCTGTTCTTTGATTGAAAACCAGTCATTCTTTTTATTCTAAGCTATCATACCATCAGCACCTTGCACAAATACTACCAACAACAACTGAAATATACTCCTAACATTTATTTTTATAGGAGGTTGGAAACTCCCTTTTAAATAATTGTGAGAGTTTTACTAAATGTATGGCCACTACATAATGAATTGTGATATTTTTCTAGATTCCAGTATTAGTTTCCTTCATGTCTTCTCCACCCACTTATTAAGCCAATTCCCCATATTTTAAGCCACTTTCTGCATTAGTGAGAATAAATAGGTTAGGCTGATAGTAAGGTTTTTACTCCAAACCCTTAGTAAATTAGCTACATGAAACTGTATTTCCTACTCACGGAGGCTTCAGTTAATGGTGATCACCCAGGGCTAGGCTGAGGGAGACCTCATCTCAATACATGTGGTAAATCAAGAACTGACTTTCAAAGATTCTGCCTGAAAGAGATATCTTTCCTTTCTACTTACATTTAATTGGTTAAAGCAAGTTATAGAGGCACACCTAACTTCAGAAAGCAAAGACCACTCCATGTTACCATGTTCCCTATAAAGAGGAGAACCAGGAACATTTAAAGAATAGCAGTAATGACTACTATAGGATTCTAAATGATAAAACCTACCATATCTAATTTGGCAATTTGGATTTTGATGCCTCGTTAGGTAAATATGATGGCAATTTTAGTAATGGGAATAATTTCAATTTTTTTATATATCATACATTTTTTTACCTATGGATATATAATTTTAAAAGGGAAATCAAGAAATAAAAATTAGAATTTCTTCCAAATAAATTTTTTAAAAAGTGCTTCCTGAAAATTAAGATACTTAAATACCAGAAGCTTTTTATAAAGAAAATTTTGTTTTTTCTCTGAAGGATCTGCTATGACAGAATGAGATGATTATGTGTATTGAACTTTCTCAAACAGTTTGGATATAACATTAAGACTGAAAAGATATAGATGACTACTTAGCCCTCTCAGATACTGCTGGTTGAATAGTAAATTGGTACAATCCTTCTTGAAAGTAATTTGACAATTATGTATCAATAATCTTAAGAATATTATTGGAGCTGGTTTATTCCATTTGAAGAATCTATAAGAATAAAATAATCAGAGGTAAAAATTATGATTTTGAAGATTGTTAAAGACTTGAGAAGATCCTCACAATGTACTGAAAGGAAAAGTTGAAAAAGTAGGAAAGTTTTAAGTGGAAAAGTTGAAAAACTTTTCCTCTAAGATCTGGAATAAGACAAAAATGCCCATTCTTTCCATTTCTATTCTGCATATCACTGGAAGTACTAGCCAGACAAATTAGGTGAAATAAATAAAAGCCATCCAAATTGAACAAGAAGTTAAATTGTGCCTGTTTGCAGATCACATGATCTTACATATAAAAAACCCTAAAGACTCCACAAATAAACTATAATAGTTTAGTTAATATTAATTAATAGCTAATAAACAAATTCAGTAAAGTTGCAGGATACAAAATCAACATATAAAAATTGGTAGCATTTCTATACAATAACAGCAAACTATTTGTGAAAGAAATCAAGTAAGCAATCTCATTTACAGTAGCTGCAAATAAAATAAAATATGAATAAATTTAACCAAGGAGGTGAAAAATCTCTACATTGAAAACTATACAACATTAATGAAAAAAGTTGAAGAGGACACAAATAAATGGAAAGATATCCCATGTTAGTAGAGGAGAAGAATTAGTATTATTAAAATGTGCGTACTGCCCAAAGCAATCTACAAGTTCAATGCTACCCCATTATAATGCAAATGACACCGAATAGAAAAAAAAATCTACAGGAACAGAAAAAAATCTTAAAATGTATGTGAAACTACAGAAGATCCCAAACAGCCAAAGCAATCTTGAACAAAAAAAACAAACCTGGAGGCATAAGACTACCTAACTTCAAAATATACTACAAAGCTATATTAACCAAAACATCATGGTACTGGCATAAAGAGAGACACACAGACCAATGGAACAGGATAGAAAGCTCAGAAATAAATTCATACACTTATAGCCAACTGATCTTTGGCAAAGGTGCCAAGAACACACATTGGGGAAAGGTCAGTCTCTTCAATAAATGGTGCTTGAAAAACTAGATATCCACATGCAGGAGAATAAGACTAGACCCCTACCTCTCACTATATACAAAAATCAACTGAAAATGGAATAAAGACTTAAATGTAAGACCCTAAACTATTAAACTTCTAGAAGAAAACATAGGGAAATGCTTCATGACATTGAACTGGGCAAGAATTTTTTGAATAAGACCTCAAAAGCACAGGAAACAAATGCAAAAAGTAGACAAATGGAATTATATCAAACTAAAAAGCTTTTGCAAAGCAAAAGAAACAACAGAGTGAAGAGACAAACTACACAATGGGAGAAAATATTTGCAAAATATATTTGACAAGGGGTTAATATCCTGAATATACAAGAAACTCAAACTCAGCAATAAAAAAAATAAATAGCCCAATTAAAAAATGGACAAAAGACCTTAATAGACATTTCTCAAAAGAAGATATACAAATGACTAACAGATATAAGAGAAAATGCTCAACATCACCAATCATCAGAGAAATGCAAATGAAAACCACAATGAGATGCCACTTCACACCTGTTAGAATATCTATTATCAAAAAGACAAAAGATAACTGTTGGCCAGGATGTAAAGAAAAAGGAATATTTACATACTGCTGGTGGAAATGGAAATTAGTACAGCCATTACGGGAAACAGTATGGAGGTTCCTCAAAAAATTAGAAATAGAACCAACAAAATTAGAAATATGATCCAACAATCTCACTTCTGTGTATATTTCCAGAGGAAATAAAATCAGAACGTCAAAGAGACATCTGTACTCCCACGTTTATTGCATCACTATTCACAGGAGCCAAATTTAGAATCAGCCTAAATGTCCAACAATGGTTAAATGGTTAATGAAACACTATGCCTATATGAGGAAATGCTATTCAGCCATAAAATAGAATGAAATTTTTATTTGAGACAACACGGATGAACCTAAAAGACAGTATGTTAAGTGAAATAAACCAAACACAGAAAGATAGACACAAGATCTCACTCGTTAAGTGATTTCTTTAAAAACTTGATGTCCTAGAAGTAGAAGGTAGAATAGTGGTTACCAGAAACTGGAGAGGGGAGAGGGGAAGGCAGAATGGGGAGAGGTTGGTCAATGAGCACAGTTACAATCAGACAGGAGGAGCCTTCTGGTGTTCTAATACACAGTAGAGTGACTGTAGTTAACAATAATGTATTGTATATTTCAATTAGCTAGAGAGAGGTTTCTGAATGTTCTTATCACAAAGAAATAAGTGGATGAGATGATGGATATGCTAATTAACCTGATTTGATAGTTACACAATGTGTACATGTATTGAAACATCACATTATATGCTGTAAATATGTATAATTATGTCCATTAAAAAATAAAAAAAAAATTTCTATACACAACTCTGTACAAATATGTTCATGTACACACGTTTGTATTTATGACTGTGTATACATCTGACATATAAGAAGGAGTCTTCAAAAAGTTCATGGAAGGATTCTTACTGTCATTTAATTTAATTTTCCCATGAGCTTTTTGAAGTATCCTTGCATGTATATAATTTGAATTTTGTATATATACACATATATATTCATATGCAGAGAATTAAACAGGAAAATTATCAAAATATCATCAGTATTTTCAACATTTTACATAGATGATAATTTTTACTATATTTTATGATTTCTATACTGAAAAATTTCTATAAAGTGTATTTATTTATTTTCTAGTTAAAAAATATTTAAGTTAAGTTAGTATAGTTAGTATACTCCCAGTTAAGTTAGTATAGTTCCTCTGAACTACCTATACCTTTGAATCTATTATCTTTTATGGTCCTTTCCATATAATTTCAGCACTAATTATGCAAACCAACTTTGAGTTAATTGCCCAGGATATAGGAAACAATCAAAGAAATTACTTGTTATTATACAATATCTGTTATCAGGAATATGTTATCATATCTACTAGAATCAATAAAAAGATATATTGACCAACTTATTATTTTTGTTTTTTTATTGGGGAAGAAGCCATAGATAAGAATAATCAAACTTTAGGCAGCTTGACTTAAGAGTTTTTATCCCCGTTAATGAGAATTCCAGGATGCTTTTGCTTCAGCTTTGGTCTGTATGAAGTTCTCCCTACCCCCTCATTTTAATACTTTCCATGATCTTTTCTTTTCATTTCCCAGCAGAAAGATATATTTTCTAATAGAATTGGTTATGAAATTCTCCTTTTCCTTTTGTCAGATTTTAACCACCTGGTACTAAAAGTTACTATTATCTAATTAGAGAAAAATTGGTGGTTCTGTTTTAATCAGTGACAAAACAAAAGAGAAAAATCAGCATTCAGTTCGCTTTTCATTTCAATTAAGTATTATATGGATATTATTTTCTCATTAACAGATAACCCTATTCATTTAGTTATGTAAGAGCTGAGATTACCATATGTATTTCTCAATAACAGTGCTGTTATATAACTTTTAAATTAATAAAATTATACTAATTTTGATTAGAATTGCTCTCTGCATAATGTGTCATCTTTCATACGAAGAACCTTTAAATTAGTTGCAATTATCCACATTAAGTGAACAAAGGATAGTCCTTTTGCCATTTTGGCTTCTTTAAAAAATGTGTTGCAGTAAATACTACTTTTTAGTGTGCACACCACAAAAAGAAGTAGGAAAAATTTGGAGCATCTATCATTTTGTACTGAAGATGGCTATAAACTCACAAAATAATTCTATTTTGTCCAGCATCAAATACAATTTGAGAGTAATAACAGAATTGGGTAATCATGATGTAAAACTATTACTATGCCACCTTTCCAAGAACGTCATTGCTTATCTAATTTCTTTCTCCTGTTTTTACTTTTATAAATAATTAGTTCCCTTATTGAAAATTTGTACCTAGAAGCAGCCCTCAGCAATTATTTTGGCTGGCAAAACATTTTTGGCACCTGCTCTCTGAACTTTTGGCTCTGCCATACATACCATCTCCTTCAGTTTGTCTTCACCTCTGTCAAGGCTCACAACATGATACCCCAAAGTATGGCACTTTGGCATGCTAAGAATTTTAGGATGAAGGAAATTGAGAAAATGGCAGAAGCAGGAATGTTCTACGACCTTCCCCTAGTTCCTGAAGCAGTTCATAAAACCTAGGAGGGTCACTCTCCGACCTCCTCTTTCCCTTCTCCCCTGAAGACCTTCACATGACAGGTGCCTGCCCTATACCTAGAGGGAAGGAATGTCACACAGAGACACAGAAAAGAATCTGAGCAGACTTGCTGTTTTCCCCCACTTTATTGCCAGTAGATTAGAC
>NW_007730099.1:206491-207732 GCF_000696425.1 Galeopterus variegatus | reverse complement strand
GGCCATAGCACCTAAGTCTTTCCATCCCAGGTCACTGTGATTTGAAGAAAGTCTATACTGCACCTGCCACTGCTCCAGAATAGTGCAGGTTTTGCACCCGCAAGGTGGAAAGCTCTTTTAGAACAGTTGACATCCTCCTATTATGCAAACCTTATCCCATCGCATTTCCTGCCTCCCATTCTATTCTCTTAAAAAATGGGCATAGGTGTGCTGGGAAGAGATCCTGGCAGAAGATTCCTGAAGCAAAGAGGGAAAGTGTTGAGGCCTCTCATAGGTCGAAACATCAGAACTGAAGCTGAGGTCAAGCTCTGCCTTCTGGCTGCTGTGCTGGGCTCTGCTTCAGGTCATTTCTGTACCGTAGAGCCACAAGAATGATTGGAGGGCTGGAGGGATTGACTGGAGAGATTAGATTAAATGACCTCAATATTTATCATTTGTCTGAGCTGTGGCTGTGGGACAGACAGGATAACCATCAACAAATATTTGCTGGATGTAATCACCTCAGTCTACTGAGCTCATAGTTGGCTCTGCAGGCAGGGAGATGCTGCTTGTCAGAAAGGAAAGAATGGGGTGGGAGGGTGTAGAGCACGATGGCAGGTGCTCGTCCCTGAGGCCACTCTTGGTCTTCGGGGTCCCCAGCACCTCTTATGTGGGAGGGAAGCTGCATCTCTGCCCCTCCCCTGTGGGCAGTCGCACTGATATTTGTGGTACAAGACAGTCTTTAGCAGCAGGGCAAGCATTTTGCTATGGCCTAATTTAAAGCAATGGAAGAAAAGGAATCATCCTTTAACCCAGCGACACTAGGAGTTGTTGAACTCAGGTATTAGATTGACAATAGCCAGTAGCAAAAATCCCACCGTATGTCTTCATGCTCCGTAGCTTCCATGTAGACGAACACTGTAGCATCAGTACTGCTGTTACTCCTCACCAGGTCTTCTGCTTTGTTCCTTGGGAGTTATTCGAAGAAAGAATTTCACTTTTTGCTACTTTTTACCTATTCATTCACTGAATTCCACAAGTGCTTGAATAAATAATGGCAATAGACTGATACAAAATAAATGCTTGATGACTGTTGTTGAGTGAATAAATAAATGAATGAATGGATAAGTAGCACATCTATAGCCAAAAATGTATCTTTTGGGCCGGCCCGGTGGCGCACTGCTACAGTGTGGCGCTCCCACCGAGGGTTCGAGGGTTCGGATCCCACATACAGACCGGTTCCCGCTCACTGGCTGAGCAAG
>NW_007730099.1:196583-205202 GCF_000696425.1 Galeopterus variegatus | reverse complement strand
CTCCAAGCTGCCCTTTACTGTTCCTTTTCCACAGTTCTGTCTCATAGCAGAACACTGCTCTGTCACGATACATTTTCATCCTGGAATTCCCCAGTCCAGAGGCATGGGTCCACTTTTAGGCATTTTTTTAAAATGTTTTGTTTTGTTTTTATTGGTTATGAATATTCATGGACTACAAAGCAAATTGTCAACACTCGTGCCTAAGATGTGATGGCCAGATCCATACTGGCAGCATGCCCATTACCACAAATTGTGATTATACCCTATATCCCCCACACAACTGTCCCCCCCAATTATCCCTGACCTCCCTCCCCATCCCCCTGTCCCCACTCCACTTTGTATTCCTTTCATTTCTGTTTAGGTCAGTATGGCGCCAGTGCATGTGAGCACAGGGCAAACAGCAGATATTTGCGGTATTTCTTCTGTGTGCCGGGCATGGCCTGAGGTGCTGGCTATGCAGTGATCCCTGTCATGACACTACCTCGGGGGAGCAGTTGACTGGGGAGACAGGTCCACAAAACTCTCAGAGCGACAGAGTAATGGCCACAGTCAGAGGAATGCACAGGGTGTTACAGGACTATGTGGAAGGGCTGCTTGGCCAGTGTGAAGGGGTGACTTTCTTGTAACAGGTGATGCTGGAGCTGCGTCGTGGAACCGGATTGGACATTCCAGATAGAGAATGTGGAAGGTGTTTCAGACTGAGGAGGTCGTCACATGGACATGCAGTTGTGAGCCAGCACTTGTGTTAGAGCTGGGGCAGTCAGTGTCGGGCAGAAAAACGTAACACACCCTAGTCATTCTACCAGACAGCATCTCATCTAGGGAACTGGGCCACCGGGTGTTGCAGGGTGGGAAGGCACTGGAGCCCTCCTGCAGCTGGCAACACAGGGTAGAGGTCAGGACTGTCGGGAACTAGAGCCTGTAGGACCTGTGTAAGTGGCCCCACAGAGCTTGGATCCAGGCTCCTGGGAGGAGAGGGTGCTGTCTGGCTGCCCGCTGGTGACACAGAGCTGGAAGGAGGGGCCGTGCAGGAGGCGCATTCGATCTCTGGGGTTGAGGAGGGGGTATTGCCTCTCATGCCACCCCCTGAAGGACAAGCTGGCTGGGGATGTGGAAAGAAGCTGGGAGCAGAAGCAACTGCTCCTGGACTAACTGTGCTGCCAGGGTACAGGGGCTTTGTGGCGCAGAGCTGACAGGGACAGCAAACCGACAGGAAGGAACATGTCCCTGGTCCTCTTTTCTGCCTTCCGTTCTTTCTCAATGACCCTACTGAAGAACCTAACAGGAAACCTGCTGGCAAAAAAGAAATGTGGTTTTTAGGGTCCCTGCCTGTATTAGTCCATTTCTGTCGCTTATAAGAAAACACATGGAGCTGGGTACTTTATAAAGAAAAACAAAACTTATTGCTTTCAGTTTCTGAGGCTGGAAAGTCCAAAGCCCATTTGGTGGTGGCAATAGTGACCCAGGTGTCTCACACTGCAAATTGGTGGAAGTGGAGAAAGCAGAGAGAGAGCAAGAGACAGACTCTCCTCTTCTTTTAAAGCCCGCAGAACCACACCCCTAACCACCATTATTAATCCATTCACTACTGCACAGTCCTACAATCCAATCACCTCTTCAAAGCCCCACCTTTTAATTACAATAATAGTATTTCCCACCCTTTTAACAGTCACAGAGGGGACTAAGTTTCTAATGCATAAAACTTGGGGAACACAATTCAAGCTTCAATGAGTTTTGGGGGGACATAATTCAGTCCACTACACTGCCTCAGCACCACAAGGCAGGATATAGAGGGTGCATTTGGAGCTGAGAATGCAGGGGTTTATCGGTAACGTGGGATGGCTTCTACATCGATGGATGGATGGATGAGGTGAGAGGCTAAAGCTGAAGCGAGGTAGGGCCCAGGGGAGGAAAGGCTTGGTAGTCTGTCCCCCTGCAATGCATGTCCCAGTGATGAGAGTGTTTCATCTATCGGAGGATGAGTCCCTGTCTCTCTCCCTCCTGCAGAGGTTGGCACTGACAAGGCAGTGTAGGAGGAGCTGGATTTATCACACAAAGAGTTGGAAGTGATCCTTAGTAANTGGGGGGACATAATTCAGTCCACTACACTGCCTCAGCACCACAAGGCAGGATATAGAGGGTGCATTTGGAGCTGAGAATGCAGGGGTTTATCGGTAACGTGGGATGGCTTCTACATCGATGGATGGATTGGATGAGGTGAGAGGCTAAAGCTGAAGCGAGGTAGGGCCCAGGGGAGGAAAGGCTTGGTAGTCTGTCCCCCTACAATGCATGTCCCAGTGATGAGAGTGTTTCATCTATCGGAGGATGAGTCCCTGTCTCTCTCCCTCCTGCAGAGGTTGGCACTCACAAGGCAGTGTAGGAGGAGCTGGATTTATCACACAAAGAGTTGGAAGTGATCCTTAGTAATTCATTGAAAATATTTAGCAAATGATTAACTAGAAATATCTTTCTCCCTTTTGTTTTCTCTTAGTAAAGAACCTCATTGTTTAATGAATAACTAAAGAAAATACTTAGCAGCCTCTGATAATGGAATTCTCATTAAATGCTTTTTACAGTAAAAAAAAAAGATTCTGAATAATATGTTTAGTAACTAATGGTATTCCTTGGTAATCTTTACACTAAGTAAATGACTTGAGATCATTTATTAGAAGCTAATATTTTTTTCTCACTGTTTTTTCCTTGTGATTTCCAAGGGTGAGCAAAAAAACGTCAACAGTGAGAGGCATCTTGGACAGATTGACAGCTGTCTCTGTTCCATATCCTCATCTACACGTTTTTATAGAACATTTGCTCCAGGTGTGAATCTGGATGCAGCAAGCCCTGGAAAAAGACCTGGCTCCTGCCCTCTAGGAACATATAATGGAAATGAAGAGTCTGTGTGGACAAAGAGCATTTTTGTGTGCATGACCATGACAGCATATTTGTTTATTCTGTGTAGAATCTGAGGAAACCGGAGACAAACGGGGCCTGTTCAAATCTGCGCCTTTCACTCGAGTTGATAGCCCACTCTAGAAGTTGTCCCTTACTTTTATGTTCTTTTGCTGATGAAGGCAAGAATCCCTCAAATATTGAAAAGTAAAACACAAGTATGGTAATGTGTATAAATCAATAATGCATTTTAGAACAATTACTAATGTAAGCCCCAGGTGTCTTCTCATAGATGGATTTTTATATTCGCTGGAAAATAACAATCACTTTAGTATGTATCACTAATTAAAAACTGTTGAATAATTTCCAACAGATATTAAGTAATTATTGGCAATTCCATGTCAGCACCAGTAAATAATTATCTCAGCTTGTATCCCATAATTAAAATTATAACGCCCCCCAAAATATTAAACAAATATTAAACAGTCATAAATAATTCTATTTGTGCACAAGGAGCAGCCACGCATTCAACTCATTTGTGTTTGTAATTTAAAATGACATTTTTCATTTGACTGCTGATTTATGAAATTTTTAAAAAAATCAATTTGCTTTCCTTAATGGGCTAATGCCCTTTGGGGATAAACCAGATGTTCTACTGCCCAAGGTTGGCAGCTGGGCAGAGA
The DNA here is from genome assembly GCF_000696425.1 of Galeopterus variegatus. Lineage (NCBI taxonomy): Eukaryota > Metazoa > Chordata > Mammalia > Dermoptera > Cynocephalidae > Galeopterus > Galeopterus variegatus. Next base: position 201,630 of record NW_007730099.1, on the reverse strand, counting down.
AAAATTAGCCAAGCATACTGATACAAGACCTAAACAAGAAAAGGGTAATAATAATGGGTGTCAGGGTGAAATAAATTAACTGAAGATTTGCTGTAAAGTGTCCTCATCATCCCAGTCTTGACAATGCATGTGGATGGACGGGCTGCTGTCTGTAGGTCCCCTCGGCACCTACCATTCTTCCTCCTATCGCCATTGCTGTGGTGGATATATCAGAGGACTGGCACAGGGGTGCAATTTCCTTTCCCTCTTCTGCTAGGGAACTATAAACTTCCTTTATTCCTTCACCTTCAAACAATTTAAGGCTTATCGGTTTATGGATTGTATCCATAAAACAGTATTTGGCCATTGTCCATTACTACCAAGGTGTGAATATCAGATATGATGTGGATAGATCATCTCTGCCTCTGCATACCCAGATTCTGTTATGGGTCATTTAGAGCATCTACAACCTCCTTCCCTGTAGATGGATAATAACCATCTGTACTGGCACCTGCCTCGGGTTATTTAGGTGCTTTCAGGCAGCAGATGGTAACACCCAGTGAACTTCTAACTGCTTATTCAATGATATCTCTCCTACTAGATCGTTAAGGTCCATGATCGTTAAGGTCTGTATTAATCAACAATGCATTCCCAGCAATTAGCCCAGTGTAAATATTTGTTCAATTAACTGTTGATTAAAATTTCAAAACAATAGAAAGAGCAGACAGCAAAACTGCCAACAACTCTTTTAGCAAAGCATTTCATTGTTTAATTTTTATTTAATTGTTTGCTTAATTGTTTAGTAAATAACCCCATTGTTCGTAACTAATACCTGCTACTCATTCTAATCAATTAAGAATATTCATCTTGAAAAATGAATATGGCTTACTCACTATTCCCTACCCACACCCCACCCCAATTTGGCCCCATCCTATACGATACATTCTTAATGGAGAGTGTGCTTCAGATTTTCCCAGGCTAATGCCCAGAATCAGCCTGGAGTGTTTTCCTCTGCACAGAGCTCTCAATGGCCCCTAGGACTACATCAGGAATAATCTTATAGGGGCTACTGGGTATTTTCATCCCTTGCAGCAAGAAGCAGCTCTGCAGGTGCACAAGTCAGATCCAAAAAGAATTTATCTGTTCTATATCTTCAGGTAATGTGTGGGGCATACATAGGATAGGATTCCTTAAAAGGTCTAGGTTGGAGAAAGGGGTGGCAATTTAAGACAGCAGAGAAACCAGAAGGTCTTTGGGTTTGGAGTCCAGCCTGATACATCCTGTCTCAGTGGAGATTTGGCTTCTGTCTGTACACCAGAAGTAAGGAGGCAGGTGTTGGAGCTTTGAATCCAGTGGCAGCTGATCAAAGCAGCAGTTCTAAGTAGACTGTCTGCCCCAGAAATCCTCCTTCTCTGGGGTGGGCACAGGAGAGCACCTGTGGGGAGGGAAGGAGAAAAGAAACTGAGGATCACTATGTTTATGACTGTCATTCAGTTGCTGTGCTGGCAAAGTAACTTCTGATGTTCTTAATAAAGTAGTTGATCCACATGGCAGCGGGTCACTTTTGAAAGCTTAGTTTGAACAGCTGAATCGGTGGAGGTGCAGGGGGATGGGGAGCAACACAGAAAAATTTCAAAGTTGCAGTTGGAGCGGATGCTATCAAATGTCCTGGTTGGCCACATGCACATGTGGAGACAATGCCATAGGATAAAACTGTATGGCTTTTGTAAAACACTGGATCCATGTGGTGGGACCTGGATTCTCAAACATCTCTGCTTTGGGGGACAATAGTGGTTCAGTTAAAACCTAGAGACATATTCAGGAAGATGATGCGTAGTGAATTTCTTCATTTGTTGAATTCCCAATGGATGCAGTATCCTTCTGTAAGCCCTATGTTACTGGACAGTAACTGGATACTGGAAGGATACTGGAACCCCCATGTCCTTTAGAGTTATGCATTCATTTCCTCAGGACCTTCTGGACAGGCACTTGTTAATCTATTTTTCTCTTTAACAGAGGCTGACTTGATGATTGCCTTATATAATGCTAAATTCCAGTAATTTTCCATCCTCTCTGAATCTTTGTACTGTCTTTCAAGCTCTGGTCCTCCATCAAGGATTAGCTAGTGTGACTGACCTGCTGTGTTCTCTTCCCTGCTAGAGACCTTGATGCCCTACCGTCAGCAATGGCAGCAGTCCAGCATGATGGAATAAATCTGGGCTTTGGTGGCAGGGTGATTTCAGTTTGCATACCAGTCCACCTTCTACCACTGAAGAGACCTTGGCCATTTGTTTTTAACTTTTATGGAACTCATCACTTTTATTTGGAAATGGGGAAACAGTAGCCACCTCCGAGGTTATTGGGGATTTAATGAGATGTTGCACAGAGAGCACCTGGTGTGGCTCTTAGCACATTCTAGATCCTCAGTAAATCTCAATTCCCTACATACTTGGCACCAGGCCTGGCAGAATGGGCAATGCTGAAGAAATTCAAGCACTCTTTTAAGGACATGCACTTAAAAAGCAAACAGACCTACCAACACTGAAGGTTTATGACTTTTGTATTCTTAGAACAGGGTTTGAAGAAGTAATTAAAATCCTCTTTTTGCCTCATCTGGCAGAGTTGACCTAAAGTGAGGATTCCCACTTGACTGAAGACAAACTGAGCAGGCTAAAAGGTCTGGCAGCCATGTAGCCCACCACTCTGTACTTGGGACTGGAGAATGCACGTTGAAGATTTGAGCTTCAGCTTCTATCCCTTCCTGGTCCCTAGGCTCTCGGTGGGAATTGTGAAATGTAGAATCACAGGTGTCCCCAAGGGAAGCTGCATATCTTTCCTTCTCCCTGCTGAAGACTCATGTGGACTAAAGAAATCGGATGGGTACATTTTGCTCTGTTTAAATTGCGCTTGGTTTAGCTGCTGTTAATCATCGGTTCCCCTGAGCGTGCAGGTTTTCTGCAGCACACACTGGCTGCATACCTAACAGATATTTTGAATACAACAGCTTGACTCCCCGGCTGCTTGGCTGATAGCAATTGGCTAAGTGCTCCATGCTCTTCCTTCTCCCCCCTCTGTGGTTGCAAGGAGATTTCAAGTGCAATTTGGCCTTGCACATCAAACAGCAATTTTCCTGCAGAAATCACAACCTCCAAAAACTCTACTCTAATCAAATCTATCAAGCCCAATTTAGGGGTGAGCTTGTGTCTGTTTATCAAGGAAATGGAGTTGAAATTGCCCCCTTTAATGGAATCACAGCTGCCCACCATAATCTTTCACATGGATGTTTGAATTAATGGTAGGACGTGGCCCATGCTCTCCAACCTTGGAATTTGATTCTGGTTGTAGGAAATTGCTATAATTTCTGTTCTGGGATTCTCAGGGATGTTGGGGCATTTGGGGCTGGGGTTAGAATTAATGTGTCAGAGGAATTCAATAATTCAGAAGTGGTTGGGGGAAGATTAGCACTTTTACACAACACCTAATGAGTCACCTCTGCATCAGATCAAACCCACTGTGACCCGTGTGAACTACTTTTATCAAGTCAAGGAGAAAAAGCAGAGGGATGGCTTTTTCTGAAGTTCAGACTTTCAGTCAGAACTCAGCAGATAGGGGTAGAATGTATTTGTCCTCTGAAGTATATGGCAGCCCGCTTGGATCTATTGCATATTTGGGGTTGCCATATTGGGTGGGCAAATAGCCCAGCTAACCTGTCCAGATCCTTTCTGAGCCAGGAAACAAGCCAGTATCTCATGCTAGCGCCTACCTCTTCTCTTTCTTTTGCAATCTTGTAGTAACCTCAGGATATTTTATTTCCCCCATGGAAGCCTCAGTATCCCCTTAGAGACTCTGTTCCATTTAGCACATGGAGATAGATCCTAGGGCAGTTTAGCCATAATACCAAATCATTTCATTTTTAAAAATGTTTTTATTGAGGTACATTCTATTCCTTTTTCAAGCTTATCAGCATCTTGTGTTTATATTAAGCTATTCTGACCATTTTTTTTTTTTTTGCACATTTTCATGTTTTTATCCCATGTTTTTCTTGCAGTACAGAAGGGCAGTGAACTATTTATAATGCAATATCGTAAGTGAGGAAACCAGAGTTAATGACCTACCCAATTAATGTTGCCACTAGAACAAGTCTGCCTTGCTGCAAACATAGCACTCTTTCCCTAACACTTTCTGAGTTCTTGAAACTTTCTCCCACTCCCCTTCATTTGAGTGTGAGTTGGGCACATCCTTTCTTTTTTCAAAATTTATTTTTTATTGTAACATAGTTGATTGTACATATCTGGGTACAAAGTTGAATATCAGTGCCTGTGTGCATGGGCACGTCTTTTCTGATGCTGTGTCAACAAGCCCAGCCCGGACTGCCCACACAGACCTGCTGGTGCACCTCTGTCCCCAACAAGGAAGTTCCTCCTCATCTTCACCCTCCCTCAGGAACTAACTCTGAGCATTACAATACGGAGGTAAGAGAGATCCCTTTTTGTGACATGCACCTGAAGTTTTTCATCTTTCAATTAAAAATAAAAGATTCCTGAATTAGAGAATCATAGAAATGTAATAAACGTGGGGAGAAAGCCTATTCATTTTCTTCAGGAGTGGCTAACACCTGTCAGAAAGTTCTCCTATGTGTAATTAATTCAGCTTTTCTCTTGCATCCTTTTCTTGTTCCCTTTCCTTCTGCCTGGCCTTTCCTCTTTTCGTTTTACTTAGGGCCATTTGCATGAAAACAGCATTTCAGCTACTTGGAGGTTTTATCTGCTGCCATTTATTCTCCCTCAGAATTTATACTCCTCTGATATCGCCTTGATCTCCGCTCTCACAAGCTTGGGGATGCCTTCAGATGGGAGGGGGCACACCTCTGGTGCCAAAGATCAGCACCTTCTGCAGGACCCTGGAGGCCTTGCCTTGGCAGGGACAGAAAGGATTGCTGGGAAAGTGACGGGTGGGGGCACAGGGTCACGAAGGTGAGCCGCAAGCTCTGTGTCTGTGGCATCAGCAGCTCTGCTCTTGATCTGTTGATCAATGGTCAATATGTGCTGGGCTTGCAGAAAGAAGCCAC
>NW_007730099.1:193864-195526 GCF_000696425.1 Galeopterus variegatus | reverse complement strand
CTGAGGCCCGTGCCAGATGCAGCTGTCCCAGAATCGTAAGCCAAATAAACCTCTTCCCTTTATAAATTACCCAGTCTCAGGTATTTCTGCTATAGCAACACAAAATAGACTAAAACACCTTCCTTCCTGCACGTCCTGTGGCTAAGGAGTAGCCTGAGAAACTGCGAAAAGCAAGGGAAGAGCAGAAATAGTGTTATTTTTCCCTACTTTATAAAATTGCTCATCGGATTACCATCTGAGGTTAGTCCATCAGGTTGTGCAGTGGCCTTTGCTGCTGCTGGGAATGGGGAAAGGATGGTGGCTGGCAGGAAGGAGGCTTCAGTGTGCAGAGGGGAGTGGGAGCCTGTGGGCAGACGATCCCCGCTCCCCGGAGCGCTCGCAGCCCGGGCCTGGGCTGCAGACCTCGTAAGTCATCCTAACACGTTGGTCACCTGGCACCCTCAGCTGCCAAACACTTCATAGAGCAAAGCAGCAAATAAGGCACATTTAAATGAGGTTGTTCCCCAGTGGCATGAAGGCGAGCTTAATTGTGTGGGGTGTTTTCCTTCCCTGACAAACTTGTAAGAGAACATTCTGCACCGAGTGTGTACCAGCATCTCTGTGCTGCTCCACACTTCGCCACCTGTGTTCTCCCACAGCACTCTTTCCAACTGCTCTCTAGAAGTTTATCACTGGCTTAGTAATTATCAGAAAGTTGGCCGCATCTCAATCCAGCCTACTCCCTTCTGCAGCATTTCACTCCTGCCATCTCCCGCTGCTCTGAGAGCCACCCTCTCCTGCCACTGTCCTCTGCCCCTACCTGGCTCCTCAGCCTCTCTGTGTCTCAGGAGTGACGGCATTCTGCAGAGTGGTCCTTGGCCCTTTTCTTCTCTTTTCTTTTTATATTCGCTCATTCTGGGTGTTCTCATCACCTCCCACTGTCCAATTATCACCTCTGTGGGCACGATGCCTCAACCTGCTCCAGCCTTCACTCCCGTCCTGACGTCTCATCTTGCATCTATAATTGCCTGTGGAGTATTACCAGCTCTCTCTCCTGCCCCTACATCAAACCTGTCTCTCAGCTCTGTTGATCTGTTGATTTTAACTTTATAATTTCCACTGCCCCTTTTCGTCTTCACCATCTCCATCCTAGTTTAGTATTTTATTACTTCTCACTTGTACTATTAGAACAACCAACTAGCTAAGCTCTCTCGTTTCTGTCTCTTGCCCTTCGGGTCTCTGCTAGATTAATCTTCTCAAAGCACAGCTCTGACCCTGATCCTAATCAGAAACCGTTAATGATACCTCCTTTGCCCACCAAATTAAGTCCTACTCGGTTTTCCAGGCATGGGTGAGGGCTGTTAAGCCACATGCACCAGCCTGACCCTCTCCTCCTGGGCTTGCTCTGGTCTGCCTCAAGTCCTCGCCTTCTGCTCTTTGTGTGCACCAAGCTTTCATGCCATGCTGACTATGAGAAGTGTCCTGAACATGCCGCATTTGGTGATGCCTCTGAATAGGATCGTGCCATTCCCTGTGCCAGGACCACCCTCCCCTCCCGCATCCTACCCAGCCCCACTTCATCTCCTTGCTGACCTGACAAACTCTTTACCATCTTTCAAACGCAGTGTAAGATCATGTGCTCTGCAAAGTCTTCTCTACCCAACCTGACGGTGTTGGCCATTC
>NW_007730099.1:191816-193042 GCF_000696425.1 Galeopterus variegatus | reverse complement strand
GGGAGCGCCGCCGCGCTTCCCAAGCGGCGCACTATCCAGTGTGCCACCGGGCCGGCCCTGACAAACTCTTTACCATCTTTCAAACTCAGTGTAAGATCATGTGCTCTGCAAAGTCTTCTCTACCCAACCTGACGGTGTTGGCCATTCCCTTCCCTAGATTCCTAGGGTGCCTTGTATATCTCTGTTGCTATGGTTTGAATGTGTGTCCCCTCCAAAATTCATGTGTGGAGGCTCAATCCCCTCTGTGGTAGTGCTGAGAGGTGGGGCCTTTTGGGAAGTGATTAAGTTATGAAGGCTCCACCCTCACAAATGATCGGGACCTTGTCAAAGGGCTGGGGGAAACTGGCTCAGGCCCTTTTTGCCCCTTCCATCCTTTCTGCCTTGTGAGGACACAGCATTCCTCCCTCTAGAAGATGCAGCAATGCACCTCCTCAGTCACCAAACCCTCCAGAGCCTTGATCTTGGACTCTTCTAACCTCTCCCATCAGAACTGTGAGAAGTAAATTTCTGTTTTGTTACCAATTATAGTCTCAGATATTTTGTGATAGCATCTGTGCTATAATATCTGCTTCCACAAAGCAGAGACCACCTTGACCATCTTGTTCATCTCTGTACCCCAGCGCCTAACCCACAGTAAACATAAAATCAATGACCACCCTCACCTTCCAACCAATCGGGAAGGCTTGCTATTACATGAGCACATAGTACGACTTTCTTTCTCTTTGCTTTTGTTCTGGTCCTACCTTCCAGCTGATATCCCTCCTCTATTATTGATTCACCAAAAGTCTACCTAGCCTTCAAAAAGCTGTGTAAATACCTTCTTCCACAAAAAGGCTTTTTTGATCTTTTTTTTTACCACACCTACGTGTGTGTTTGTGTGTGTGTGAACTCCAGAACATGGGATGAGTGTGATTTATAGTTATGAGACCTATATTAACATTTAGACACACATAAACAGAACTTTATTCCTTTGATTTTTACTAGTTTACACTACTCTTGTAGTATAACTCACTTTGCAGGAACAATAATACATATGAAAGGTCCTGTGATAGCACCTGGAATGTAGCAAATAGTGAATGCTAATTCATGTTATTCTTTGTTTAAGGCACTCACCATTTTATGACTTTTAGCACATTCATATACGTTTCTTACTGTCAATAATAAAACAAAAATCCCAATGAAATAACAGTATCTTACACTCTCTTCCCAGTGGTGACCGTCAGAGA
>NW_007730099.1:190938-191482 GCF_000696425.1 Galeopterus variegatus | reverse complement strand
AGCAAACTGATTTAGAAAGCTTTATGCTGTAAAAAAGAATATAGTTCCATGATTTGAACAAAACATGGTGTTTAAGATCATGCCTGTAAAATGTTGGTCATTGCACTTTTGGTAAGGAATGTAACCTATATGATAACATTTTCTATGGGAAAATCAGATTAGACATTCATCATTTTAAATTGAAATCCATCATTTTAAACTGGTGTCTCTAACAGAAATGCTGCTCATTCTCTCAACATGAAAAAAGAAAGTGGCATGGACTTGACAGCTTCTTTTAAAAGGTAGTCAGTGAGGTGAGTTAGATGATCTGGTAGATTCCATGCACTGACTGAGTGTTTCTATAAATGTAAGTGCAAATTCTTTGAAGAACTTTGTTCTCAACTAAAGGACAAATTAAAAATACTTGTTTATATGCGTTCAACTACTATGACTCAGAATCCTAAAATATTTAGTAATCATCAACTTTGAAACTCCCTGAACTTTAGATCTTTCTTTTGAAAAAGAAAGTGAGGTTAATAATAAATGGCTTTGCTGAGATCAGAGT
>NW_007730099.1:186057-190704 GCF_000696425.1 Galeopterus variegatus | reverse complement strand
CCATGCACTGACTGAGTGTTTCTATAAATGTAAGTGCAAATTCTTTGAAGAACTTTGTTCTCAACTAAAGGACAAATTAAAAATACTTGTTTATATGCGTTCAACTACTATGACTCAGAATCCTAAAATATTTAGTAATCATCAACTTTGAAACTCCCTGAACTTTAGATCTTTCTTTTGAAAAAGAAAGTGAGGTTAATAATAAATGGCTTTGCTGAGATCAGAGTTGATAGGAGAACCACACGTAAGCGTCTCCATTCCAGAGTTTGTCTTTGTTTCCACGTCCCTAAAGCCTAGCAGAGTGTCTGGAATAGAAAAAAATGTTCAACGAATATTTATTGTATACATGAAGAATATGAGGAAGATTTTGAGAATCTTAAGGTTTAACCTAATAGACTTTGTATTATCTAGTGCTATCCTCTCATTTTAGACAAGGTAATGAGGCTCGGAAGGACAAAAAATATGCCTGATGTCACCCAGCAAGCTGGCAGCAGAGTGAAGGGCAGATCGCAGATGTCACGTTTCCTGGTCACACTCATCACACCACATCAGCCATTTCACTTTCTCGTATTAGGAAGAACCAATTCAATTCAACGAATATTTATGAAGCTCTTATTACGTTCTGGGAATGGTGCTAAGCACTACAGGGATTACAAGATAAATTATACCGTCTCTGCTTTTAAGTTCACAAACTTAGATGGAAGAGAAAAACACATAAACCACTACCAAATACTTATTAGGAAATAAATATTGTAATAGGGATATAGAGAAGGCACTGGGAGAGCGCAGTGAATGGAGTTATTAAGTCGGATTACATGAAAGGCCAAGTTGAAGGCTGTGGAGTGGTATTCTTTGGAAAAGTGGTATTTAGGCTGATCTTTGAAGGAAACACAGGGGAATCCTCAACTAAGAAGAGAGGGAACAGTCTGGGCAGAGGAGAAACATTGGAGGAGTCACAACAGGGATCATGGAAGGAAGAGTGGAAATGGAAATTTGCCCAGATCACTGAGGGCTAGAAATGCCAAGCTTGGGAATTGGGCCATTTTTGATAGGTAGTGGGGAGCCTTTACAGGTGTTTGAAGATGGGCACTGTCCTTTTTGGAAAACCATCTGGCTGCTGTAGGATTAGAGTGGAGAGGCTGGAGGGTAACAGGAGAAGTTACAGGCTACTTCAAAATTCAGAAAGAGGATTTTCTCCAAATAGGAATATAGTTGTAAGCACAGAAAGAAAACAGCAAATAGGAGAAACATTATGGAGAAATATTAGCAGGCTGTCCTCTGGATTCAGACCGGCTGTCCCTTTTTCTCTTATGCAAGCTATTTAAATTCTCTGTGCCCAGTGTTTTAATCTGCAAAATGCGGCCACAGACCCACTCATAGAGTTGCAATTGCAAACTGCTGAAAAGGGAGCCTGGCTCATGGAAAGGTCTCCGTAGATATTTGTGGTGGTTGCTGGTATAAAGACTGTAACATGGAATGCCAGTCTCCTGGGAGCGGGCAAGTTGTCCCACCCATCCCTGCTTCCCAGTACCTAGAAACGCATCTGGCACATTTTGTTACACATTCATTGAATATTTGTTATTGCTTTTATTATTATTGTGGATGTCTTCTTCTTTGTGTCTTCTCCCTTTCTACTCTTCAGATATGATTGCATGTGAAGTAATTTGCATAAGGATTGCATCAGATTGTATGCATTGATATGAGGAAAGTTATTAATGACATCACAATTTTCTGCAAATTTTACTTTCAATGTATTCAGCAGAGGGCTCGGGTAAGAGAACTTTAAAGCTGAAGATGAACGCTTTGGAGACATCCTTGACTGAAAATTTAGAAGATCAGTAAGAAGGTTCAGCTGCAATGATGCAAAAGTCGAGGGCTCTGCTTTATCTACTCACATGGCTCTCTGGTCACGAGAGCCGGGCCGTGCTCCCTCTGTGACTCACTTCACTTATCCTTGAAATGGGATTTATGAGCTGACCTCACGAAAAATTCTGTGTTCATGAGTAGACACATGTTGATGGCTTAAGGGGAGTGAAGTCAGTAGGTGGCGAGCTTTGTAAAATATGCACAGACTCCTAGTGATGATCAGGAACTGGCAGTCCAGTGACAGTCTTCAGGGACTGAAGCTCTCTTTGCACTTCTATTGTCAAATATACCCCTTTGTTCAACCGAATTCATTTTCCTTTATTACGTCATTTGTAAACAATATTCTTCTAGCTACCTTCAGCAAAGCACCTACTATGGGCCATGCACTCTGTTAAGCAAGATGTAAGTATAGTCATGCGTCACTTTATGCGTCGTTAGGCAATTCTGAGGTTGTGGGAACATCATAGAGTGCACTTACACAAACCTAGATGTTATAGCTACTACACACCTAGGCTGTATGTATAGCCTATGGCTCCTAAGCTACAAACCTGTATAGCATGTTGCTATACTGAATACTGTAGGCTACCTAACAGAATGGTAAGTATTTTTGTATCTAAACATCTAAATACAGAAAAGGTACAGGAAAGATATGGTATAAAAATAAAATATGGTACACCACCTATAAAGGGCACTTGCCATGAACGGAACTTGCGAGACTGGAAGTTGACCTGGGTGAGCCAGCGAGTGAGTAGTGAGTGAGTGTGAAGGCCAAGGACACTACTGTGCACTACTGTTGTGAGGCCGCCTCCCACAAGAAATGCACTTACACACCACTCGTGCAGAAAAGGGCAGTTTATTCACTCCAGCTGGCCAGCGTCCGTCTCCCAATGTGCAACCAAGGAAGAGCAGCATCAGGCTTTGGTCTTGTGGGTTTTTAAAGAAAAAAACTATATCCCGTTGGCACACGGGTTTGTCCAGGTGCACCAAGCAAGCTAGGGAGCTAGGTCACAGAGGCCGGCAAGCTAGGTAGCCAGGTTACAGTCGCCAAGAATGAACCTTTCGAGCGATCAAGCATACAAGTTTTCATTGTGTATGGTTCCTGTTCCCATGTAATAATTCACTGTGTATGGCTCCTGTTTCTATGCAATTGTTTTTTGTTTCTATGAGAAGGTCGGCAGTTTCTCATGCAGAAAGGGGGGGTAGTCTGCAGGTCAGACAGGGGGCAAAATGGAGTTACTTAGGTTAAGCAAGCAATTCTACAGAAGCAGATAGCGTACGTTATGAGGGTGTAGGGAACTCTGTTTCATTTCCAACTCCTCTTTGGGTAGGAATCAAATCATTGATTCATCGGTACTTAATTTGTTGTACTTAGTATGTAAAACAAGGAGTTTGACTGACTGATTGTTAACCAAGGTGACCAGGAAAAAGATTTTCAAACCAATTTTTATTATTACTATATGACTCTTTTTTTTATGTGTTTTTGACTAATGCAAGGCTGTCTCTAATAATACCTGAATGGTTGGTATAGAAACAACAGGTTTCCCTAGAGCCATATATAATCCACCTCGTTAGTCTGATTGTGTGGATTATATATGGGTGCAGCTGCTGCTGCGCATTTAGATAGGCCCAGTGTCTGTGTAGGACACAATGACCACAGCAAAGAGGAAAGAATTAACTTTTTACAACATTGTCAGATTGACCACTTGGTGTAAATCTTTTTATCAAAGCACTCTACATTTTAAAAGTGTTATTTAATTGGAAAAACTCTCAATAAACTAGGTATAGAAAGCACCTTTCTGAATCTAATAAAGTGCATTTATAAAAAGCCCACAGCTGACATCATACTTAATGGAGAAAAAATGGGTGCTTTACCCATAAACTGAGGAATAAGGCAAGCATGCCCATTCTTGCCATTTTATGCAGCATTGTATGGGGCCAGCATTGTATGCTAGCCAGTCTGCTCATGACAAGGAAGATTGGAAAGGAACAAGTAAAATTGTCTTTATCCATAGATGGTATGGTCCTGTGTGTAGAAAATGCTGAGGAATCTATACAAAAAGCTACTAGAACTAAACAGGTTTGGCAAGTTTAAAGACCTGAGATTAAAATGAAAAAAGCAATTGTACTTCTATACACTAGCAATGAACAGTCTGAAAATGAACTTAACAATTTCATTCACAATAGCATGGAAGAGAATAAAATGTTTAAGAACAAATTTAACAAAAGCATCAAAACTTTGTTGAAAACTACAAAATACTGCTAATAGAAATTAAAGACAATCTAAATAAATGCAGAGACATTTCATGTTCATGGACTAGAAGACAATATTGTTAATATGTCAATTTTTCCCAAATTGACCGATAGATTCAATGTAACCCCTCTCAAATTCCAGGAGGCCTTTTTGCAAAATTGACCAATTGCTTTTGTCGGTGGGTAGGCCTCTCTGACCAAGGGGTGAATCTGACATAGACTGAAGAAGGTTATGGTTAATGGTTTTAGCAAGTTTATCATCTCTGAGGTGGGGCAACAGAGAGGATGTAATTCTTTATATGTAGGGGGTGTATTTATCCCTTAGGAGGGCAAAGGGAAGGAGGCTCACCCAGTTCTCGCCAGTCTCTAATTTTAATTTGGTGTTTCTTTTAAAGCCAGATTCACTCATTCTACCTGTCCTGAACTTTGTGGCCTATAAATATAATGTAAGTTCCAATTTATTTATTTTATTTTATTTTATTTTATTTTATTTTATTTTATTTTATTTTATTTTATTTTATTTTATTTTAT
>NW_007730099.1:181813-185296 GCF_000696425.1 Galeopterus variegatus | reverse complement strand
GGCCGGCCCCAATTTATTTTTAATGTTTTAGCTAATAATTGGGAAATTTGGGCTGTGAAAGCCGGGCCGTTGTCAGACCCCAAGGTTACGGGTAGGCCGAATCTGGGGACAATTTCTTGTAACAATTTTTTAGTGTTATCTGAGCAGTTTCAGTTTTGGTAGGAAGGGCTTCTACCCATCCAGAAAGAGTGTCTGTGAACATCAAAAGGTAGTGATACCCATAGTGTCCAGGTTTTACCTCGGTGAAGTCAATTTCCCAGTGTTCACCAGCGTTGGTTCCTTGCATTCTGGTTCCAATGGGCAGCCTTGATTTTGGCCCTGGATTTACTTGTGAACAAATTTCATATCTGGTAACAATGTCTTTTGTTATTTTGTCAAGATCTTGGATGTCATAATATTTTTTAAAAGTTCAGTTAATTTTGTGGATCCAAGGTGTATTCCTTGATGTATTTGTTTACTCAGCAATCTGCCTAGAACCTGTAGCAAATAAATCCTGTGGTCTGGCAGAATTTTCTAATTCATGGCATTGTTGGAGGCTTTTAAGATCTTAGCATGTTTTACTTCTTCTTTAGTATAATGGGGAGTCAACAGCAATTGAGGTGCCGGAATGACTGTTGAAGAGTCAAATGGCCCCGCTGGTTTTAACGTGGCCTCTTTGGCAGTCAAATCTGTAGCAGCATTGCCTTGGGTCTCAAATGAGTTATCTTTCTGGTGCCCCAGACAATGTATGATGGCCACTCTTTTTGGATACCATATGGCCTCAAGGAGGGCTAGTATTTTTTTTTTTTCTTTTCCATGCTTTAAAGCCTGTGTTAGGGCTATGAGTTCAGCCTTTTGAGCAGATGTTCTTTGGCTTAAGGCTTGAGCCCAAATGACCTGATCTAAAGTTACCATGGCTGTCCTGGCATACCTGATTCCATTGGAGATGAAACTGCTTCCATGAGCAAACAGCATTTCGTTAGGCTCTGTCCAGGGCATATCAGTCAGGTCCAGCCGGAGGCCTTGGAGAGTCTCAATTGGTTCGAGGCAGTCATGGACAGGCTTGGTTGGGTTGTCATCTGGGAGGAGGGTAGCCAGATTTAGAGCCATGGTTTTTAGAGGCTGATCTAGAAGTAAAGCCTGACACTGGGTGAAGCAGGAGTTGGTGAGCCAACGTTCAGGTGCACTTTGTAAGAGAGTCTGTACAGAGCGAGGAACCACTAAGCATATGTCTTGTTGGCCTCTTTCATTAGTAAAACAGTTGCTGTTATGACTCTGAGACAGGTTGGCCATCGTGCAGCTACATTGTTCAATCTCCTGGGGAGGTAGGTGGTAGGCCTCTTCCATGGTCCCAGGGCTTGGGTGAACACCCCCTTGGCAATGCCTCACATCTTGGCAACAAACAGGCTGAAGGGCTTCATCAAATAANTTTGATAGGTTAGTGGGCTTCCAGGCTGCTGTGCAGAGTCCCCTAAGGAGAGTCTGCTGATACAGGTCAAGAGCCCCCTTACCTTGGTCTGTGGTTGGTCCCACCCAGGTCTGTTGGAGGGGAACACGCATTTGAGGTGAATGGGGTCATCGGAGAGTCAGTTTTCAGGGCCTCCCTCTGAATCCCCTTGTGTTCTTTTGACGTGAAGAGAGTCTGCAGAAGCTGCTGACAATCATCCTCTGTAGGCTGATGGGTAAAGAAAACAGTCTCCAGGAGGGAGACGAGGCCCTGAGGTTTTTCTGAGAAAGAAAGAGTTCNCTTCATCAAATAAGGTTGGGGAATTTTTAAATCCTTGGGGGAGGTGAGTTCAAGTTAATTGCCCAGAGTATCCTCCCCCACGGTCAGTCCATTCAAGGGCAAAGAGAGGTTGGCTTACTTCAGCCAGCAGGAGGCTGAAGAAGGCATCCTTAAGATCTAGCTTTTTGGTTTGTTTCTCTTCTGGATTATCTCTGTCACTAAAGACCCTCAATTTCAACCAGCTCAGATAACAGTTTTCCTTTAATCCTTCCTGTCTTTGAAGCTTTCTCGTAATGTCTGGGGCNCATGAATGGAACAAAAGCCAATAAATCGAAAATGAGGTTGACATTCTGGGACTAATCTAGCCGTCCTACAACAGTTTTTCAAATTCTTTTCTTTGGTTACCGTATATTCAGAGATTAAATCATTGCTGTTATGAACTACTGCTGTTTAACTTATCATCAACTTCCCCCACATTTTTAAATCTTCTCCAGTGAAGGGAGAAGAAATTATTAAAGGAAATACTCTTAGCTTATTTTCAATTTTTAAAGCCACCTTGGGTCTTCAGAGGCGTCACAGAGTATGGGAGGCACTATGGGGGAGACACTCTTCTTTGGAGAAGCTGGAAGAGAAGGCTTAGTTAAAAGCACAGATGGTGTTCTATTTCCATTCTCCTTGGGACATTTTTTTTTTTTATGGTACCTTTTTAGTCATGATGGCTTGTCGGAGATTATATCAGTCCAAACCTGTATGTAAGGGGGTTGTCTCATAGACCTGTTTGGAGGAATTTTGTCCCATTTGTTATATTAGACCACAGTTAATGACACACAAAAATGCACAATTGGCAATACATGAGAGACAGACAAGTGGCCACATCCAAAATTACTCTAAGATATCCACAGACACAACAATCACAATGACAAAGATGAACAAGAAACACGGAAACACAATTCCTATTGACTTGCAAGTCTCAAACCCAAATCATGGAAACACAATTCCTATTGACTTGCAAGTCCCAAACCCAAATCCAAATTACCACTGGGCCCAGCGACGTCTCAGGAGGCAAAGAACTAGGGAAGTTAATGCTGTTGTCCAGCCTCCCACTAAGTCCATCAATTGGTGCACCATCTCTTACTGAGATCTCACCTACCTGGGGAGAGAGTAAAGTGCCCGGTCTGCCTCCAGGGAGAAGAGGAGGAACAGCTTCTCTATCTTCTCCTGGGAGATAAGTGCAGGTAGGGATATACACACAAGAGAAAGTATCTCTCTGGGGCCTCCAAAATGTTGTGAGGCCCCCTCCCACAAGAAATGCACTTACACACCATTCATGCAGAACAGGGCAGTTTATTCACTCCAGCTGGCCAGTGTCCATCTCCCAAGGTGTAACCAAGGAAGAGCAGCATTGGGCTTTGGTCTTGTGGGGTTTTTAAAGACAAAAACTACATCCCGTTGGCACACGGGTTTGTCCAGGTGCACAAAGCAAGCTAGGGAGCTAGGTCACAGAGGCTGGGAATGAACCTTTCAAGCGATCAAGCATACAAGTTTTTATTGTGTATAGTTCCTGTTCCCATGTAATAATTCACTGTGTATGGCTCCTGTTTCTATGCAATTGTTTTTTGTTTCTATGAGAAGGTCAGCAGTTTCTCATGCAGAAGGGGGTCGTAGTCTGCAGGTCAGACGGGGCAAAATAGAGTTACTTAGGTTAAGCAAGCAATTGTACAGAAGCAGATAGCGTACATTATGAGGGTGTAGAGAGCTCTATTTCACTACCATAGACT
>NW_007730099.1:177847-180467 GCF_000696425.1 Galeopterus variegatus | reverse complement strand
GGTATGGGGGCAACACTGAGGGTTGCGATCTGTTGCCGGACACGGAAAAAAGACAAAAAAATAAAAAAAATAAAAAAAAAATAAAGTAATTGAGTTA
Organism: Galeopterus variegatus; assembly: GCF_000696425.1. Lineage (NCBI taxonomy): Eukaryota > Metazoa > Chordata > Mammalia > Dermoptera > Cynocephalidae > Galeopterus > Galeopterus variegatus. Next base: position 180,370 of record NW_007730099.1, on the reverse strand, counting down.
CAACATTATGACAGTTATGACATCACTAAGTGACAGGAATTTTTCAGCTCCAGCATTTTGTTTGTGGTCCTTATACAGCACACGGCTGTGAGTGTAAATAAGATACAGTCCCTGTGAACATAAAGTCATACCCGTAAAAACAAAAAAGTCCAATAAAGAGAAAAAAGAATCTCCTAGAGATACATACAGGGTATAAAACAAGGAAGAATCGGCTCTGTTCATGGAGGGGGTGCTGGTCAGACAGGTGTCAGAGGAGAGGTCATGAGCTGGACGTCCGAGGGTGGTCAGATCACAGTGGGGTGTGGGGAGAGGGTATTCCTAGCTGTGGGGAATGGTGTGTGCAATGTCATCACTGGGAAGGGAAGATTAAGGATTAGGCTGGGAAGGAAGAGTCAGGTGTGTGGAAGCACGTGCATGTGCACACACAAACACACCAAGAGGGCGGTGGCACAGAAGAAAAGGCCTGCTGCGTGAGGTCAGACCAATCTAGGTCAGCATCCTAGCATCATGATCTTCTGGGGCCTCGGTCTTCCCATCAATAGTGTAAGATACATCATATGTACTTAGTGGTGCTGATATGAGAGATGTCTCACACTTTCTACGTACTATAAAACACAGGAATTAGTGCATACATATGTCATATGTGGATATATTAGCATTAGCTTGTACACACATGCAATTCGATATGTACTGTATAAGATGTGTGTAGAGGGAGATACCAATTGATTGATGGATTGACTTGGTGATGGACACTAAATGGTTAACTTCTTTAGTTCCTTCTCAGATTTCTATAAAAGCCCCTGAAAGGCTAGTGCAGTCATACAGATCATCACACAACAGTGGCACTGACTGGTTAGCACATAAGTGGCCCCCATTCCCATCTTAGGTTGCTGATTAACACTGTCTCTGCCTGATTAGTTTTTTCAAGTCACCGTGCCGCTGCTGCTATGGGTCCACACCCCCCCGTCCCAGGGGATTGGCTGCCATTAGTTTGTGACCATTCCTGTGTGGCCACCAACATTGCTGTGGCCCTGCGGGGCCATCAGTGTGAGCCTGGGGCACCATAGGGAACATCGGGTGGGTTTCGGAGTTGAGTTTGAACACAGGTATCAGAGTTTCCTAGATGTCCCTCCCTTCCCCACTGTTTTGTCAGCTACTATCTCAGTTTTGTTGCTGTGAAATCTTCTTTCTCCTCTTTGGAGCACTGTTCCTGATTTTGATGTGAGGCAGCTGTCATCTGGTGACAACCAGAAATTCCTGTTAAAGGCACCAATATAAATCCTCAGCTTCCCCCTCAGTTCTTGTGAAAGGTGTGGGCCAGGCTTCCAGGTGAGACAGCAGCTCGTCTGACTGTGTCCACAGGTAGGTGAGCTATCGGGCTCCGGTGGCTGTCCTTCGAAATCACCTACGAGATTTGTTTCCAAACTCCTGCCTTGACGTCGATGTATGTTTTGATAGAAGGTTAATGCCTACGTGGATACACAACTTTTTGATTTATTGTCATTGTGAGCTCATCACTCTTTCCTTTAAATTAAAACTCCCTCCAGATGGGGATCTGTGGCACAGATTTATTGATCTGCAATAAAACCTCACTCATAATCTCTACAGCTGCCCATTCATCTTCTCTAGAAAGAGGGTTCATTACTCTGGGTGTCCCAAGAATGAAAGCAGGAGGCTGAGTCTCTCCTTTTGTTCCCTCCTGCCCCTCCTCTGCTTTCTGCCTCTCTCCTCCCTTCCTCGCCGAGCCCACCCCTCCTTTTACCTCATGAGACCAGCTGAATCCCCTGAACAGGATTACTCACTTCCCCATCCCTGTCGTGTTCCTTCTATCTCTCTTCGCTCCCCTGCCACGCACCCCAAAGATGCCCTAAATTTTTTGCAGGCATCCTGAAAGTGTCGTGACGTCGAATCTGATTTGTGGCTATGTATCAGGAGCACAGTCCTCCACTCTGCTCCTTCCAGATGGGTTTGTACTGCCTGGTATGGGCAAACCACTGTGGCCTCCGCTAGATGGATGTGATCATGAGGAAAAGGAGCCCTGAGCAGCCAGAATGATAGAAATCAGAACGAGCAGCAGGCGGGCAGGTATCGCGTCTGCGTCTGAATGGGGTAAATGTGGATAAAGAATGCAGACCACTCTGTGTTTTGTTGGGTCCAAACAGCCTTCTGACGTATTGCCTAGGAGACATTCTGGAGTGTGCACGTGACTGAGGCTGCTTCCTCTGGTCAGCAGATGGCTTGGTCTGTGTGCCAGGAAGCAAGAGAAGTCGCTGCTTTCTCAGACTCAACAGCAGGAAGGGTAAAAGGACTTCTGGACTGATCATATGGATTGCCTAGTCAGTTCACTGGAGAATCTCTTCAAACTGCTCAAATTCTCTTGGATTTCCCCGCTGGAAAGAAAGCAGGGGTATCATTCCATCTGGGGGGTTTCAAGTGGAATGTCACAACCCGTGGGTGTTGCTGTGATCAGCTCAGGGTGCAGTGCAGCATGCCAGCATGTCACCAGTACTCTGTTACTTCCCA
>NW_007730099.1:174864-177328 GCF_000696425.1 Galeopterus variegatus | reverse complement strand
GTGATCAGCTCAGGGTGCAGTGCAGCATGCCAGCATGTCACCAGTACTCTGTTACTTCCCATAAATGAAATACTGGGGTTTGCAGATGAGATACTTTAAAAAAATTGATTACAAAAGATTAAAGGCTATATTTATAATAATGTCATATCCACTCGCCTGAATTCCAATATGCTTTCTTGAGTAGGGATGGGAAGTAGTTAGAGCTAACCTGCCAGAAACTACCCACTGTGTACAGGGGTGTAGTGGGCATGTGGCTAGTATCACTGGGAGTTGAGAATTACTGTCCTGACTTGTCTCTCTCTAATGGGCAGGAAAAGTGTCCTTAGAAGAACTGTAAGTACTCATCTCTTGTGTCCTCACAGCATGACAAAGGATGCAGCCTCTCCTCCTTACAAAAGCCTAGCAAAGTGATAACCCAGAGCCAAGTGGTGATTGCCGAGTCAGGACGTGAACCCGAATGTACCGATGCACGTTCCGTGTGCACCAGCCACTGACCACCACCTCCCCCAATGGGCAGGTGCAGGTGAGGGAGAGTGAGGCAGAATGAGTCATCATTTATCACTGTAATCACGAAGCTCCCCCGAGCAGGTTTAATCACCCCGTGCAGGGAGGGATGCAGAGCAAGTTTATGGTTTACAGTGAGCGGGCTGACACAGCTGATTGATGTCAAATATGTCATGATGTATATTGTAAAGCAGGGAGATTTAATGGTGTAACTCTATGGCAGGCTTAGAAATGAGTTGCTGCAGAGTAAGGCCTGATGGATGGGCTCATTTACATGTAAAATTGCCAATGGCATTGACAGCATTGGTATGTGAGGGGAAGATAAGAGGCGCACAGCAAGATTCACTCCTGTCCTAGTATTGCAATATTAAAATACAGCTGTGGCAGCGTCTGGAATTTGCAGTGGCCTGTAAAGATATAATTATTTTTCACCTTTTAGCCCTGAGATAATCTACATCTTTTATAAGGTTTTCTACAAAGTCACCATACCGCCCCTGGATCAAGTGTTTACAGTAGATGATGCTGGTACGAAATTCAGTTGTGTGGAGGTTGTTAGCAAACCAAGATGCTCCGTGCTTTTCTGCATCCCCAGCCTCACACCCTCGCAGCGCAGACAGAGTGCCAGCGTGGAGCACTGACGGCACCACTCCCTCCTGCTCCCCTGGCTCCTGCCCTCTTGTCAGGGTTTTCTCTGCCCTTTGCCTGCAGAGAATCAGTCTGTCTCTCAGTCTCCCCTTTCTTTTCTCCTCTAATAAGGCTGATGCTATCATGTGTGGGCTGGTGTCTACTACTTATGAGATCGTGGAGAATTGACTCATCCTCTCAAGAAATGATGAGGTTTGCATCAACTTCAGTATCCAGCAATGAGGATGGACTCCTAGACCAAATTGACTGAAGAGCACCTCACGCCTGCCCCCAGCACTATAGACATGGCAGTGGAGCATCGGAGCCCACCCACCCAGCCACCTCCCTGTCTCTGCTCCTTCATCCCTGCTTTCTCTCTCTCTCCTCCTCCATACGACACACACCAGGCATTGTGCTAGACACAAGGACACCGTGGGGAACACAACACTGGGTTAGAGCACGAGGTGCAGAGAAAGAAAGAACCTCTGGCCAGTTCTTCAGGATGGCTGCCGCAGCACCAGACAGGTGCCATGGGGATGCACAGGAGTATCCCATGGGACAACGGGAGGGGGCTGTCAGATAAACAGGAAGGACTTCCTGGAGGAATCCTCATCTGCACGGAGACTGAAGGGAAGTAGAAGGTAGCAAGGAAAGGAGGGCCAAGTGGGGAGTGGAGATTATACTAAGGAAAAAATAGTGACATGTGTCCAAGGCAAGAAAGTGTTTAGCAACTTCGAGGACCTGAGACTCATTTGAGGCAAGAGAAAAGGAGCCCGTGAGATGGTGAGATGGGACAGAACAGAGGCGACGCTGCAGAAGACCTTAACTCAGTGTCCTTAAGAGTTTGCCACGCCTGGCTAAATGGTGTGGGTGACTGCACAGTAAAGGATCCCTGGTACATATGCTGATGTTTTAGATTAGCCTTCTGTGTGTATTTGCCCTTCATAAGCTGGGTCTTTCTTCCAGACATGATCATTAAGTGTGGTGAGGAAGATATGTTGACAATAATAAAAACTGATCCTCAAAGCCATGCCTTTGGGGTGCTTATTGTTTGTACTTAAGCACATAGTAATAAGCACAGAGGACTTACCAAACATATTTGCCAATTCAGTGTATGTATTATATGTACTTCCTCAATAACTAGACGATTGCTGTCATGACACCAAATTATTTTTCTACATAAATGAATAGTATCTCTACTTTATCATCCAATCACTCTTTCATTTTTTCAAACCATATTTGTTGAGGACCTACTAAGTTCAAGGCACTCTGCTACGTGCTGGGATGAAGTCGAACAAATGTAAAATTCCTTCTGATGGGCTGGTGAGGAAGACTG
>NW_007730099.1:170147-174282 GCF_000696425.1 Galeopterus variegatus | reverse complement strand
CGTGCTGGGATGAAGTCGAACAAATGTAAAATTCCTTCTGATGGGCTGGTGAGGAAGACTGAATGGGATGATTGGGACACTTCGTGACTGAGAAATCACAATGGATCCGAACCCTTGGCCTTGGTGTTGTCAGCATCGCACTCTCCCGAGTGAGCCACGGGCCGGCCCCGAGCTTTGTATTAAAGAATGGTTAAGAGTTTTTCATGGGCAGATGTTACCGAGGAGGAAGCTCAGGGGCTTGGATGCACTTAGCTCACATAGAGTTTCTCTGCATTTTCCCAATAAAATCAAAATAATGTTGTAAGTGTTAGGTTCATTCAGCTCTATAAATAATGTTTTCTTTCCTCCAGAAACTTGATTGCAACATCACTTATAATGCCAGTAGCAGGATAAGGCAGTGGGCAGGACCAGAACCTCTGGAAGCAGAGGCCTGGGTTCTAACCTCACATAGAGTTTCTCTGCATTTTCCCAATAAAATCAAAATAATGTTATAAGTGTTAGGTTCATTCAGCTCTATAAATAATGTTTTCTTTCTTCCAGAAACTTGATTGCAACATCACTTATAATGTCAGTAGCAGGATAAGGCAGTGGGCAGGACCAGAACCTCTGGAAGCAGAGGCCTGGGTTCTAATTTCTTCCTGACCACCTCATAGCTGTGAGATTTGGGGTGAGTCACGTTAATCCTGTGGCCTGCATTCTCCTCATGTGTAGTAGTGTGTACATCGTAGGATTTGTAGAGTATTAAAAGAGGCAAAGTGCTCAGCTCAGTGGCAAGCCCACAATAAGAGTTAAGTAAATGTTAGCCAGGTGTGATTAATATTATTATTATTATTATCTGTCATTTAACACCTAATGAAGCATTGAATGAACCACAAGTTAGTGACTTTATGGAGCTAATGTGCCTCCTAGAGACCTTGACAGAGCACTCTTGCCATGTTCCAACAAGGAACATGATCTTGTTGTAATAAATCACCAACACAAAAGTGGGCCTTGAATCTCTGTTTGCACTTGGGTTTTACTCCAATTACTTTGCTATTTTTCCTGGCGTTTCCCTTTTTGCTACTCAGCTGAAAACTCCATGAATGTGCAGTTTACTTCCTCTTCCAGATCATTAGCAAAGTTGCTAGGAAAGCCCACACCTGGCCTTCCTGCAGCCTCCCGCAGGTGCCTCTCCCAGCTGGTCTCTGCTGAGCCAGAATGCAAGTCCACATAAACATGTTCTTATCACACGTAAGCTTTGCCATCATGAAAACAAAGCTTCTGGAACCTTTTCCTGCAGCTTCAGGTGGCAGCGCATTTTACTCCCCGACTCTCCTCCCCACTTTAAAAACAAACACACAAGAAAACTTGTCAATGTCTTGGATCCTAAAAGGACTCCTAAACTTGTCCCTGTCCTTAATCTGGAGAGAATAAAATGAAACAGACGACTAGAACAGGAAAGGGAGAGGCAGCCCCATGTAAAGCCACTCCAAGTCCTTGCTACTTGCTCTGTGCTTGGCCTGAGCGTCCCCGCAGGGCTGGGTGACCTGCTGCACCTGTGACCTCCACAGCTGCTCTTCAGTCCTCATCTGTACCCCACCTGGTGCCCAGCCTAGAAGCCTGGGCTTTACTCTGGATGCCTTCCTTTTCGGCCATCCCATCCCAACAATCAACAAGTAAACCCTGACAATCCAACCACCTCTCCTTCATTCCACTGCCACCTTCCAATACCAACACGCTGCGGGCACTGGATTTCGATCTTCCTCCTCCAGTTTTGCTCTCTTCCAGTCTCTTTTCTATTCAGAGATCTTTAACATGCAAATGTGATCATGTTGCTCTCCAGGCAAGGTACTTGCCTGGCTTTCTATCCCCCTCAGGATCAAGCATGAAGTCCTAGAATGGCTTAGGAGGACCCCTTGACTGTCACGACCCTGTCATCTCCAATGTCCCCTTTGTTACCTATTGCTACGCCCCCCCCACCTACTCCACCCTCCCTCATCCCACCTCTGTGTTAGCATTGGCTAACTACAATAAGCTAGTGAGGGACAAAACCTAAATTATCCTGGGAATAGGAATGAGAACCCCCTCTGCACAGGAAAGGGGGTGGCTCGGCACCTCCCCCATAGCCCCTCCTGCCACCCGCCTCTCTCTCCCCAGCCCCTCCACTCATCAGGATCCAGCCTGTCACTTCTCTCAACTCGACATGCAGCAGAAGGGCCTAAATTGGGATATTTTCCAGAAGCAGGTTGAGTAAGCACCGACTGAGCTGACTCTGATAGAAACGCTTAAGAAGCTTTGCGGCAGGATTAAGCAGCTGCCTTTAATCTCGCTTCCTTCCGGGTGGCGGTGGTGGGAGCACACTCCCACGTGTGGCCAGGCTGGCTGCGGGGTCTCGGAGCCTCAGCTAGTCTGGGCAGGCTGAGGGGCCTTGTGAGCTGGGGAAGCCCCACAGGTGGGAATGGGGAGAGAGATCAGGCAAAACAACAGTTATTTCCATGTCACCATTTTAAGGACCCAACTGAATTATCTTTTCTCCTTTAATTTCAATTTTAAAAGCTTTCATATTTCTAAATGTGAGTCTCTGTCATTAGTTGCTGGAAAATTCTGCATTTGTGGATTACATAACGAAGGCTAAACCCAGAGTTGCATAAGTAGATGAGGATTTATTCTGGATCAACACCAAGTGAATCCGTGGAGGAAAACATCACTCCTCAGTCAGTCATCGTGAAAGCATCTCAGATGCAACAATCTGGATCAGTATGCTGCTGTCACAAGTGTCATGCAGTGTGGCCCGGGGGTGCAATGTCCATCTCTCAGTCCCCTGCACTGCCCAAGTAGTAGACACCCTCTAGATTATCTAGCATAATAGTTTCTTAAAAACCCTGAAAAAAGAGTTTATATTTTTACAGAATCTTGGGTACGTCCCTTCTTGGATACCACATATCTTAGAGGCTTTGTTAATAGGGATTAAAGACAGAAGTAGTTGACTTCTAGATGGGGAAATGAGTTCACTGAATATTAAGGCTGGAAAAGAAATTTAAAGATTATTTAGTCCAACTGATCACTGACAGTTGGAGAACCTGAGTCTTGGAGACTTGTCCCCGAACTTGTATAGCCAGATTGGCATGTTAGAAACCACTGAGCACAGTCCAGTGCAGCAGTTCGCCTCTTGGAAAGCAGTGGGGAGGGTAACTATCCAACTGGGTTAGAATTAGACCAGACGTATACTTCGTCATACCAAATTAGAGGTTTTAGAGGCTAAGGGTTTTATAGGTCTGCGTCTTTGGTAGGAGCCCTGTGCAGAGCTAAATTGGGCTGTGCATCATTTGAACCTCCTTTCAGCTTGAGGTTTTAGGTCAAGGGTCTGTACTTAGCATAGCCTAAAACACAAGAGGCACTCAATGCATGTTTATTGAGTAAATGTTAAATTCATGGTGTCTAGTTTGCATGTACTGATGGGTTTCTGTCTGGAACTTCCAAATATTTTACCTAACACTCCCTGAGATTTCTAACTATTTTCTTCTTTTCTTTGATTCAGGCTATAGGCTATTTGGGCATTTTGAAACCCAAGGGCACATGGGGCTGCCCCTCCTAATTTTGGTTCAGCTGGGTCCCCTGAGATTTCTAACTATTTTCTTCCTTTCTTTGATTCAGGCTATAGGCTATGTGGGCATTTTGAAACCCAAGGGCACATGGGGCTGCCCCTCCTAATTTTGGTTCAGCTGGGTCTCTTGTTTTATGTTTTATTTCAGTGTGGTAAGGTGAGTCTCTCCCTGAATCACTCAGCCTTTCTTTGCATTTACATCCTGGCTGTTCTGAATATTCAGCATCCCTGAAAGACTCAAGAGTATCATTGTATACTCGTGTGTTAATAGTGCATTTGATTCATTACTACTGTGCCCCAAGCAATACAACGTCAGTGTATATACATGACATATTTCACATAGAACAGATCTGCTTAAAAATAAAATCATCTTTAGGAACTTAGGGAGAGTGAGAATTTAATGGAAGGTGCTGATTTTTAAAAACAAACACTTGAGCCTAAAATTGCTTCTCTCAGTCTTTGCCTCAGCCTGACCCCAAAGTAGCTTTGACTCTCACTGGACACCCCAATGGCAGCTTCCCTGGCAGAGATGCCACCCTCAGATTCACTGCT
>NW_007730099.1:166730-169721 GCF_000696425.1 Galeopterus variegatus | reverse complement strand
TCTCACTGGACACCCCAATGGCAGCTTCCCTGGCAGAGATGCCACCCTCAGATTCACTGCTATCCTGCCGTCTCCTAGCCAACAATCACGTTTATTGGCGAGGACAGCCAATCTGAATATCCCAGGAATATTCCATGTCTTAGTGCAGCATGCACCTGGCTCTGTACAAAGGTTGAATGGAAAGGGGATGCTGAGCTTCCGTGCTGCTGGTTCCTTCTGTTCCACCTCCTCCACCCCTCTGGCCCTGCCTTTCTGAGTTAACACATCGTCCAGCACCAGCTTTTTGGCCACACCACTCAATTAATAATTATCAGCCCTTGCGTGCACTCACTTGAGACTCACTGCTGCCCCTGCGTGTCTTTGGTTTATACTGAATGCTTCTCAATATTTTCCAAACCTCCCAGGAGCTGAGAAGGCCTCGGGGCTGGTGCCAGCTGCTATGGCTAGGTTTCAATTGTACCACTTACTGTCTTTGTAAATAAGGGTGAATCCCCTTGACTGTGCTTTTTTCCAAACAAATTTTTCACGACCATCCCCTCTGAAGATGATAGGCTTGGGAGCTGGGGTGTTTACAGGACACATTTTATGTACATAAGAAGCTTTTTACACCCACCAGTCATCAGCTGGAGGAGTCTGAGAGGGACAATGTCCTGAACCCTCCCTCCCTGCTTCAGAACCCACCACCACGCCATAGAGCATCCTTTACAAGGATTTCCAGGGAATTAATTCAAAATCGCTTTCTTCTATCCTGTTACTATCTCAGCCGGCTTTCACAGTCCCAAGCCTGCCTGTTTTCAACCCAGACTCTCTCCAACTGACTTTAGTAAGTGGATAAAACACACTTAAACAAAATAGAAGACAATTTTTGTAAGGAGTTATAAAGAGCTCTACCTAGTGACATAGTCTAAAATCTCACTAGGTGCAAACTTATGCTTCGTGGAGGAGGAATCACATCCCTCTTGGCTCTAAAGCCATAAATTTACATTTTGATAGAATCCATGAACTTGTATAGCCAGATTGGCACATTAGAAACCACCGAGCACAGTCCAGTGCAGCAGTTCGCCTCTTGGAAAGCAGTGGGGAGGGTGATATTTAACATCCAGTAAGGCAGAGACACTCAGTTTCGAAAGACAAACCTCACATTGATTCACACATTAGAGGTGCCGTTCATTCATTCATCCATTCATTCGTTCATCCAATCAATTAATCATTCAACCAATAATTACTGACTGTCCTCTGTGTCAGGCATCATCGGTAACTGGAAATTATGTAGGGAAATAGCGTCAGAGGTGTTGCCATGACACTTGTTATACTGCTTACACGCACTTACCAGTCACTGGAGTGTCTGTCCTGCTATCCGGTATCTATGGAGAATATAACAGGAATTACAGGGTCCCATCTCTGCCTCTCATTAGAGTCACATCTTTGACCTCGCCTCAGAGATGCAGTACATAGAAAAGACACTCAGTAAACACTGAGGCTGGTGGTTCTCCATGAGTTCTGGGATACAGGGTTTCAAGGTCACAGAGCTGTCAAACCCAAAGGGATCACAAGAGTATCTAGTTATCACCTCCACCCTTTTTAACCTGTTAAGGACACTGCGATTTGGAGAGTTTAGTTTAATGCCAACGTCACAGGGCTAATTGCTGGCAAAGGTGAGGTCAGACCCCACCTGTCCCCATCACCTTTGGCCGCTCTTTCTGCTCTGTACGTTCATGACAAGAACCTATAAATCCAGATGAAGAAGACTCTGAGACACCCTCTAGCCCACAGGTTCTCAACACTGGCTGCACATTTAGAGTCACCCGAGGGAGCAGCAAAAACTACAGAAGCCTGGGTTCCATCCCTAGAAATTGTAATTTGTTTGTTTTGGGACTAGGTCTGGACATTTGAATTTTTAAAAGATGCCCTAGATGATTCATTATTGGTTTTAGGGAAAACTTGAATGAACCACTCAATCCACATGTCCAATGACCATGCCCACTCATTCATTCATTCATCTGTTCATACATTTCACCTATTTCCTCAAATATTACTTTAGCAACAGAGACATATACTAAAAATGTCAAAGTCGTCCATATCCTGTGTCAGGAAGATTCTGCCAGGCTCTCAGCACAGCACAGACCTTTCCAAACACCTTACCCAGTCCCTAAACATCACTAATGAGCAGGATTAGCCGGCATGCCCAGGAACACTTGCAGCTCGTCCCTGTTTCCCAGCCTGCCTCACACAGGAGCCACCCTGCAGCCCTGCCACCGTCGGATGGAACCATGTCCACGTTCAGGGCCGTGGCAGAAGGGCACCAGGGGCTCGTTTCCCTTTATTTACTTTTAATTACAATTTCCCTGTGCAGCCCTGCCCTCCCGTGAGAGCAGCAGCACCCTGCTAATGGGATTATGTGGTCGGGATGCTGCTGTGTATGTGTGTGCTGCTCCTCCCGTCTCTGAATTTCACCCAGATAATTGATTTCGGTCTGTTCCCTGACACTCGCCTTCGCAGCACAGGGTGTTATTAGGGCCTTTGTTCCATCTTTGAGTGACAAAGCTTTTACAAGCCAGCCAAGCAAAGGCAATTGTTGCATCTCTCACTTTTCTTATTAACTAACAGAGAATTGCAGGCAGCTTGAAACCCGCTGAGAGAAATAATAACATAAGCGGCTGCTTGGGAGCAAAGTGGGTCCTTTCAACCACAACAGCCTGGTGAGATTAACAAGGGCCCCTCCCCTCCCTTGTCCGCCAGATCTGCAGCTCTGCATCTTCCTTCCTCTGTCTCCCTCTGTCTGTCCCCCATTAACATCTCTCTCTGCTTCCGGATACTCTCCCGCCACCCAGAGCAGCACAGTGGTCTTTTGAGAAGAGGAGGCCTCTGAGGTCCCTTGTGGACAGCGGGTCTGCCCTGTGCCTCTGCTCTCTGAGGATGGGGTTGGAATTACTCATCCCAGTGATCACCACTTGATATTTATGTGTTTCTGTGCTTTTCCATTTTTTTTTT
>NW_007730099.1:127657-166247 GCF_000696425.1 Galeopterus variegatus | reverse complement strand
GATCTGCAGCTCTGCATCTTCCTTCCTCTGTCTCCCTCTGTCTGTCCCCCATTAACATCTCTCTCTGCTTCCGGATACTCTCCCGCCACCCAGAGCAGCACAGTGGTCTTTTGAGAAGAGGAGGCCTCTGAGGTCCCTTGTGGACAGCGGGTCTGCCCTGTGCCTCTGCTCTCTGAGGATGGGGTTGGAATTACTCATCCCAGTGATCACCACTTGATATTTATGTGTTTCTGTGCTTTTCCATTTTTTTTTTCATTTTTATTGAATCAAAATTGACTATACATATTTTGGGGGTTCAACATTGAGATATGTTGATCAAATCAATATTATTAGCATATGTTTTTACAAATCGTAATTACTCTTTATTCCCCTTGTCCAATCTGTTTGCATTCCCCTCTCTCCCCGCCCCCCTCTAATTACCCTAGATTTCTTCTCGCCTTTTGAAAGGATAATAGTTACTCTGTTGATTTATTGCCTAGATGATCTGTCCAATGCTGAGAGGTATGATCAGGTCCCCCAATATTATCATAGAGCAGATGCTTCTTCTATCACTCTGAAATGGGCTTTATGGGGAGAGACCTCCTCTTCTTTGTCTCTGCTGGTGACTATCTTGTGTCAATGCACTCCAGTGGCTGGCAGACCATCTGCGTGGTGGTTGTGGCATCTAGCTGCTTTCGCAGCAGCTGTGGTGGCTGTGGTGGCTGTGGTGGGCCACCCACATGGAGGTGATGTTTTGGGCATGCTCCTTTGTACTGGAGGTGTGCCTGATTGTGGGGAATAAGTATTTATTATGAAGGATTTTAGACATACAAAAAGAAGAGAGAGAATGAGAGAGAGAAAATGAACATTAATGTATCTACTACCCAGATTAACAAATAGGTGACTACTCCAGGTGAGGCCTCCTGTCGCCCTCTTCTGATCTGCTCACCTCTTTCCGTGGAGGCCACCATCCTGAATTTGCTCTCTATCACTCCCAGGTGCTCCTTTACATTTCTTCCACATATGTGTACATCGCTAGACAAGATAAATATTGGCATGTCCCTAAACTTAGAAAAATGTTACCAAACCATGTATATTCCACAATCTGAAAGTTTTATTGTGTCATTCTCCCCCTGGATAAGTGAGCTAAAGTTTCATCACTTTTACTGTCGAGTGCTGTTTTTGGTCATATGGTAAATCACGGTGATGTACTTACTGATCCACTCGCTGCAGGACACTTAGGGTGCGTCCACACACTCTGCTATTAAGACTTTACCACCATGCCTGTCTGAATTTGCACCTGCTGTGCACACACATGAGCCTTTCCTTAGGCACAAGCCTGGGGGTAGAACTGCTCAGTTGTAGGGATCGTGAGTCGTCAACTCTAGTAGGTGAAGCCAAGGTGCTTCCAAAGGGATTTTCTTTTAAAGGTGCAAGAAGATGAAATTTAGAAAGTGTTAATCCCATTTCACAGGTAAGCACAGAGAAATGGTTTCTCCCTTTCTTTGGCCAGGAAAGCAACAGCAATGGGAAAAAGGAAACCACTTCCCCCAAGTTTCTGTTCTTGGTCTCCCACTATTCAAGGTATCTTAGCTGAAAAGAAGTGTTACCACCATTCTAATGAACTTAATCCTTCTTTCCTTGGTGACTTTGTTTTCCATCCTTGAGCCATTGGTAGGTAGGATGCTTCATCATAGACCTAATGATTGATGACCTGGAGCTTTGAGCCGACTGGTGCTGATTTGCCTCCGTTTCCATGGATGCTTCTGCAAGTCCGGTGGTCACACTGGCAAACACCTGGGCCTTCTGGTGAGAGTCTACCTTGAATTTGGGTTCTTACCCTTACTAATTTGTGACTATAATCAAATATTTAACTTCTCAGATCCTGTTTCCTCATCTGTAAAATGAAAATAACTGTACTTACCTTGCAGGAAAGTTGTGAGGATCAGGGAGACAAAGCAAAGCAGAAAGCACAACGCGTGGCCCTCAGGGGTTGCCCAGTGATGGCGGGAGCAGCTCTACAATGTATGCCATGCTCTGCATGGTTAGTGTGGGGCAGCCCAAATGCCCCGATGGAGGAAGGGCTCCTCAGAGGGACAACTGTGCCCCCACTACCCCCCTTTGTTTGGACTTCAAATACTGGGGCTGGAGCACGTGGGGATTCTTACGTCATTGATTGATCCTCAAGACTTTGGGGAGGAGGTTGACTTCAGAGAACATTCCTAGGCCTATCCCAAGTCTTCCCCCAAGGAGACTAGTAGAACTAGGTTCTCTGTGAACAAAACTCTCAATTGCCTATATGAGGCTTCTCCGGTCATTTCACTTTGGGGAGGGTGTGAGGATCATCCTCCTCCGTCTCTCAGTGAAAACTCAGGAGTGCCCAGACACCCTCACAGGTCGACCTCCTCAGGGGTGCGAGGGGTCAGAATGCAGAAAGCCACGCGGCTCATACCTCCTCCTCTTCTTCTTCTTGGAAGTTCTCGTTTCTCGAGCACGTGCCACCCCATTCAGTTATCCCTCCTGTCTTAGTTTCTGTCCTATCTGCCCTCTCCTCCTGTGTCTTCCTGTTCTCACAGCCTCCTGGCACCTCTGCAGTTCCCCCCCTGTCCCCAAAGACCGTCACACAGTCCTCTCAAATGAATGATGACTGTAAGGAANTTCTGGTGAGAGTCTACCTTGAATTTGGGTTCTTACCCTTACTAATTTGTGACTATAATCAAATATTTAACTTCTCAGATCCTGTTTCCTCATCTGTAAAATGAAAATAACTGTACTTACCTTGCAGGAAAGTTGTGAGGATCAGGGAGACAAAGCAAAGCAGAAAGCACAATGCGTGGCCATCAGGGGTTGCCCAGTGATGGCAGGAGCAGCTCTACAATGTATGCCATGCTCTGCATGGTTAGTGTGGGGCAGCCCAAATGCCCCGATGGAGGAAGGGCTCCTCAGAGGGACAACTGTGCCCCCACTACCCCCCTTTGTTTGGACTTCAAATACTGGGGCTGGAGCACGTGGGGATTCTTACGTCACTGATTGATCCTTAACATTTTGGGGAGGAGGTTGACTTCAGAGAACATTCCTAGGCCTATCCCAAGTCTTCCCCCAAGGAGACTAGTAGAACTAGGTTCTTTGTGAACAAAACTCTCAATTGCCTATATGAGGCTTCTCCGGTCATTTCACTTTGGGGAGGGTGTGAGGATCATCCTCCTCTGTCTCTCAGTGAAAACTCAGGAGTGCCCAGACACCCTCACAGGTCGACCTCCTCAGGGATGCAAGGGGTCAGAATGCAGAAAGCCACGCGGCTCATACCTCCTCCTCTTCTTCTTCTTGGAAGTTCTCGTTTCTCGTGCAAGTGCCACCTCATTCAGTTATCCCTCCTGTCTTAGTTTCTGTCCTATCTGCCCTCTCCTCCTGTGTCTTCCTGTTCTCACAGCCTCCTGGCACCTCTGCAGCTCCCCCCCTGTCCCCAAAGACCGTCACACAGTCCTCTCAAATGAATGATGACTGTAAGGAATAGAATTGTTAAAAACAACAATGTTTTCTTTGCACCAATGTGTAAAATGTGCAATAATAAAGCAGAATGGTACTAAATGAATTATGGGTTTAAAAAAAAAATTACCAACCTGTCAAATACTATTAAAGCTCGAATCAGTAGGAAGGATAAGAATGTGTGTACAGAGGGAGCTTTTCTTCCTTTGTAAAGCAAATACCAGCCCTTAGTAACAGCTGGTTTCAATGTCTTGAATGAACAACTGATAAAGAGAAGGAAAGTAGGAAACTCTCCAATGAATCACTTTTCACAGCGTCAGTGTAATGTGTTTCTTTCGTGGGTAGTTCAGATGCGTTCCTGTGTTTGAGTACAGGGCTCATTGCCTTTTCACTGATTTAATGATATTCCATAGGATAGGGAAAGGGGAAATTATGCAAACGAATGTGGGAGTGGAGGTGGATTTTTAATGTCCAGGGATTGATTCACTTCTCAGAAAAGGCAGGTCTGCAGGGAAAGCCACATACACAGAGAAATACCCTGTCTTTATGAACAGACTGAAATGAGGAATCCGTGTGGGCAGAGAGCAGTAGTATCTCCCTCTCTTCCCTCTCTTCTCTCTCTCTCTTTTTTTTTGCTGAAAGGCAGCATACAGATGAGCCAAGTCTTTAATCCAGTGGATTATTCTTCTATAGAAGCATCTCAAAATTAGTGTTAGGAATGGGGAAGAAAATTGTATTGCTTGGGAGGTGAGATACACCAACGGTGATCACCACAGGGCATTCCAGAGACCACGGAAATTCCTCATCAGCTCTTAGAAGGTTATTTTCTTTTGTAACATTGGCTAAAAGAAAACCTGGCCACTGAGTTCAGAGCAAAGTCCAAACAGGTTCTCACCTTTAATCACTCACAGCTTGGTCTCCCACTTGGTCTCCATAATTCATATGAGGCTTAGGTTTTGTCCTTCACAGGAAGATTAAATAACCAAAGCATTGGGTGAGAATGAAATTAAAAGTGAGAGAAACTATATTATAAACAGATTTAGCTCACCTGGCCCACAGGAGATGCACATTATGTTTTGGTTGAATGAGGATTTTGCTATGAACCATCTGGATGACCTGTGGCAAGAGCTCTAATTCATAAGTATCTGGTTTTTGTTCTCTGTTAACTACAGATAATACTTCTTCCTTGACCTTAATATAATAGAATACAGTCTCGAAAAGTGTCTTGGGCAACTTAGATAAAAAAGAAACAGAAATAGAAATTATTATTAATGTTATCATTGCTTAATTGAAAAGAACATTTTCCTATTATATTTACATAAGATTTCTATAGCTTCTAATTCCCTCAATGTACATCTCTTAAAAATTTTAAAAATATGTAATTTTGGGTTAGAGAAGTGATTGTGGTTATATTATTTAAGCTGGGACTAAATGGCATTTCAATGGCTAGCCCCCAAAGTAAAAAGTTGTTACTTTGACCTATGTTAGCATTTAAAGTGTCCAAAAAACAAGGGTTGAAGTCAGGAAGACATACAAGCCTGTGGAAGATTTTCCTGTTTCTGCTTGTTCCTCATGCAATTCAAGGCGTGTATGATTGCAGTGTTAGTTGCATATAAGTGCTTTGTTTTCCCCTGGGTTACAAACAGCTAAGGGAGGAGGATAAGAGGATAAAGAGAATTGAAAAGAATTCTCAAAAGGCACTGTGAGGCAAAGTGGCTGAAGAGTGAGTTATAAATGAGTCTGAGGAAGAAACACTTAATTTTCTTCCACCAAAGCTTGAGGCTGAACAGAAGAACTTCCAGGGCATAACTTTACTTACCAGGAGCAGCAAATTTTAACACCTCCTGGGTTAAAGGGAAAATGACTCAAGCCATTTGGTAGTAATTATTCCTTGCATGTGTTCAGCGTACTGCAGTCCCTCATGCCCTACGATTTCTCCATAATTTAGTTCCACAAATATTTGCTGAGTGCCCACTAAGTTCCAGGCACAGGGCTGGGTTTGGGAACATAAGGCTCAAAGAAGTCATAACTCCTCCTCTCAAGGGGGTCACAGTGTGTGCTATGGACACAGAGATAAATGAACAGAAGAGGATGTGGCAAATTCTGTGACAGAGGAAAGCATAAATCACTAGGAGAATGTAGAAGAGTGGGCAATTAACTGCCTGGGCTTGCATTCCAATCAGCCCAGAATATGTATCTATGTGAGCGTCCACTCATTCATTCAAATTGCAAATACCTTTTGCTTGCCTACACTGTGGCAGACATTGTACTGGTGGAAGAACGACCTGAATGATACGTGATCATAAACTTAAACAAGTGGAATAATAAATGAGTCTTGCTTGCACTGTGGTCTTCCTCAGGGATGCCTTTCTTTATTTGGCCATGTGTCAGGCTGCGTCACAGACCCTTCAAAGCCATCCAGTACAGACTGGGTCACAAACCCCTCATATGCAGGCCACGGGCTAGATAATTGGAAAAAGATCCTGGGAGCTGTTGAGGAGGTTGACATGCTTTATTCGGATGTGAGCTCAGCCCCCAGCCAATCAGAGTCATTGTCTTTTATACTAGAGTCAGATAATAAGGAACACATGGGTGCAAGTCAGATAACCAAGGAACACGTGGGTGCATGTGCACAATTAACATACTTACAACAGATAGGCTGAGCCATGCTCAGCTGGATATGAGGTGAGGAAGCCTGGTCAGCCTGTCCCCATTTTCCTCACATTGTGGAACTGGGGAAGCAGCAAGAGTTTAACAAAGTGAAAGAGGAAGGGAAAGTATTCCAGACAGAAGGGAGGGCACAGGCGAAGTTCTGTTGTAGGAGGCAGAACCCAAGTTCTTGAAGGAGAGGGAAGGCCAGCATAGCTGTAGCTTACAGAGAGGAGGAATGTGGTATGTATATTAGTTTGCTAGGGTTGCCGTAATGAAGTACCACAAACTGGGTGGCCTAGAACAACAGAAACGTATTGTCTCACAACTCCGGAGGCCAGAAGTCTGAGATCGCGGTGCTGGTGGGGTTGGTTCCCTCCAAAGGCTGTTCCATGCCTCTAGACCAGCTGCTGCTGATTTTCTGGCAATCTTTGGTATTTCTTGGTTGTAGACACACCATCCAGATCTCAGCCTTCATCTTCACAAGGCTTCTCCCTGTGTGCATCTGTGTCCAAATCTTCATTTTTTATAAAGATACCAGTCACATTGGATTAGGGACCCTGCCCACTTCAGTATCACTTTGTCTTAATGTAACTAATTAAACTAATTGTAGTGACCCTATTTCCAAATAAGTCATCACATTCTGAGGTAGTTGGGGGACTAGTACTTCAGCATGTAAGTTTGGCAGGTGGGGGCACACAACTCAATTTCTAGCAGTATGGGATGAGGATGGAAAGGGGCTCCCATTTGAAGTCTTTGAGCTCTCTGAGGACTGATAGGTCATGTTAGAAACTTGGCTCTTTATCCTAAAATTTTGAGCAGAGGGTCAAATTTGCTTTCCAAAAGGTATCCCTGCCTCTGGATTGCATGATTCATTATGGGAACCTTGGGTATGGACAGATCCACTGGTGACTGTGCAGTCATCTGGATGAGAAATGGCAGATTAGGGTATAAAAGGATGGAGAAAAACCCAACTGGAGAGAAATTAATAGGCTAGGAAGGTGTTTAAGGTAAAAAATTAATAAAACCATCTATGGATTTGGGTGGTAAGAAGAGAATAGGGTCGAGGATGACAACTGGAGGGAGGGCAGGATAATTTACTGACACAGGACCAGATTTAATAAAGGAAATTTTGACTTTAGTTTTGGTTATGCAGAGTTTGAAATATGTTTTAAACATCCTAGAGGAGATGTTCAGTATGTTGTTGGAGCTTTCTGGAGATCAGAAAAGAGGTCTGGGGATCCGTTGCCGGACACGGAAAAAACAGACAAAAGACAAAAAAAAAAAAAAAAAAAAAAAAAANGTCTTAATGTAACTAATTAAACTAATTGTAGTGACCCTATTTCCAAATAAGTCATCACATTCTGAGGTAGTTGGGGGACTAGTACTTCAGCATGTAAGTTTGGCAGGTGGGGGCACACAACTCAATTTCTAGCAGTATGGGATGAGGATGGAAAGGGGCTCCCATTTGAAGTCTTTGAGCTCTCTGAGGACTGATAGGTCATGTTAGAAACTTGGCTCTTTATCCTAAAATTTTGAGCAGAGGGTCAAATTTGCTTTCCAAAAGGTATCCCTGCCTCTGGATTGCATGATTCATTATGGGAACCTTGGGTATGGACAGATCCACTGGTGACTGTGCAGTCATCTGGATGAGAAATGGCAGATTAGGGTATAAAAGGATGGAGAAAAACCCAACTGGAGAGAAATTAATAGGCTAGGAAGGTGTTTAAGGTAAAAAATTAATAAAACCATCTATGGATTTGGGTGGTAAGAAGAGAATAGGGTCGAGGATGACAACTGGAGGGAGGGCAGGATAATTTACTGACACAGGACCAGATTTAATAAAGGAAATTTTGACTTTAGTTTTGGTTATGCAGAGTTTGAAATATGTTTTAAACATCCTAGAGGAGATGTTCAGTATGTTGTTGGAGCTTTCTGGAGATCAGAAAAGAGGTCTGGGGGCCAAGCCCGTGGCGCACTCGGGAGAGTGCGGCGCTGGGAGAGTGCTCCTGCCGCGGGTTCGGATCCTATATAGGGATGACCGGTGCGCTCACAGTGCTCACTGGCTGAGTGCGGTGCGGCCGGTCTCAAAAAGGACAAAAAAAAAAAAAGAGGTCTGGGCTAGAAATATACATTTGGGAATTATTGTTTTATATGTCGATTCATAAATTAAACTGTGCACATGGACAACATGTCTTAGGGAGAGGGAAGTATAAAGTAGAGAGGGCCAGGAATGTGCTTAGACAAACTCCAATTATAAAGGCCAATAGGCTACAGGAGAATCAGAAGAGCAGACAGAGACGTAGGAGAAAAGCAGCCCTGCAAATCCAAGGAAGAAAATATTTCAAAATGGGTGTCGTAACAACATAAAATATTGATGGTTGAAGCAAGTGAGATGCAGCAGAAGAGGTGTCCATCGGATTCAATAACATGAAGCGTCAGTGTGGTGGCCTAGAGCAGTGGTTATTGTAGTGAGATGAGTAAATTAGCAGAGAGGAACCAGATAAAATATGTATAATTATTGTGAGTTATTTGGTGTGAAAGCAGGAAGAGAAATGGGGCTATGGATGCAGAGGGCCATGGAGTCGAGGGAAAGATTTTGCAAATAGACAGATGAGCACATTTATGTTGATGTGGGAAACAGCTACTGATATGGAAGAGTGAAGGGAAAATCAACACTACCAGGTTCTGGAGGGGATAGGACACACGTGAAATACTGACAGAGTTCAGCTAGGAGGAACAGTAACTCCTGTATCATATCAGTAGGTATGAAACGAGGATGTGTTCCAATACAGGTGCAATAGTGGGTATACCCATTTTAACTATAAACACAGAGGTTTTCTAATAACTGCTGTCAAATTTCTGTAAAATAAAATCCCCTTCTATGGCTAGCGGGGATTCTCAAAAATTCCAATTCCAACATTTTTCAATCGATTTCATTTAGAAAATTTGACCAGCTTGGCTTAGTATTATAATTTCATATTTTATTCAAAGTCTTTTTCCCCATGGCCATTGGTTTGAATGGCCTGGGATGCAGATGTGGCTGTGGTTATGGTCTGCTCACTCACTCTTTAAACGCTTCCATCTTCCTTGGATGGGTGAGGTTTGTGCGAAGAAGAGAGACCGAAAAAGACAGTATGCCCCAAAAGAGGTGGCTGCACTCTAAGTTGTGGTTCTAGATCACCACTTCTGATCTAGCTTATTATCTGCAAACTCAGGGAGGGCAAGGGGAAACTGCAATAAGCCATCTAGTGGATCTCACACCCAAGCAACTCCTCTAGTTAACACTAGTCCCTTAGCAACTGGACTCAACCTCTTCTTCCAGCTGACCCTCAGCTGGTGGCCCCTTACCATCACCACCATTGCTGATGCTCTAGACATTCTGCCCAATGTGCTGAAGTCCACAGTAGCCCCAACCCAGCAGCTGTCCATTCCCACTCCCTTGGGTCCCCTAGGCTCTGCTGAATACATCATGTGTGTTTCCCAGACTCTTGGGAATTCAAAAGAATTGTTCATGCTCTCCTACTCGGTCATTTCTTTTTAGTGCTCATCTCCCCACTGCAGTAATACAAGTCAGGTCAGCAGGCTTTGCAGCTTGACAGACTATTAACTGGGTGACAACAGTAAGACTCACGTTATTCTTACAGACATCTACCAACTTCATGGGTAATTCTTGCAGCAACCTTCCTCCACTTCAGAAAAGAGAATGAGTCAAGAGACGCTTCCCTGCCCTTCACCCTTTCCTCACAATTACCACTTTCCTCAAAAACATAGCTCCATGCCCCTATATAGCCTCCTTTATTAGATCAGCATAGAAGGTTTGCAGAGTAGTCACCTTCTAGTCCATCCACTAAGGAAGTGATTGGAACCAAAATGGCCATTTCTCTGAACTGAGAATGTGAGGTAGGCAGTGGCTGATAAGTCTGGAAACGTAGGTGAAGGTCTATTTAGCACTTTATTGTATCTTATTACATGAGTATAACAGCAGGAAGTAGAGGATGGGAGAGCGGGATGGGTTGGAATGCAAGGTGGACAGGCAGCAGGGGGGAATTTCCCAGCATTAATGAGAGTTCACTAGAGGTTAGTGATGATGAATTAGTGCAGGTATGAACCTGCCTTACTGTATGACATCTCCAGCCATGCTTGGCTGTTCATATGTCTGGATTCCTACGCAGTCCAAAATGCAAGAGCAGTGCCAGGGGAACATAGGGGGGCAAGGTAGTTTGAGGTATTGGCAATACTGTAATTGACAAGAAGTGCCATGGAATCCAAATGATTTAGGAGAAAAATGTAGAAAGAGTGGATGTTGATTTGGGGAAAAATTGAGGGCCTGAGACATAAGAGAATTTGAGGAATGTTTTCAGGGGAAGTTATCAAAAAAGAAAATTGGATAGTGAGGAAGTTATGGCATGACAGTAGAATCTTAAATCAATAATTTTGAAAGTAGATCAATTATGGGTTATGACTAAAGTTTGATCTCTGTGGGAGTAGATCCTTGAGATGAAGCGGGGGAAAGGGTTATTCATAGTCAGAAGGTCAAGAACTGAGAAGGAAGAATTTTGGATAAGTCATGCAAGTTCCAAAGTCTTTGGTGAATAGGGAAATGTCAAAGAAGTTAGTAAGAAGACAACAAGGAGGGATGGAGGTGGAATTGACAAAGGGTACGAGCCTCAAAGCAGCAATGTTAACAAGGGGGTGAATGAGTATGGAAGGACACCTCCACCCTCCAGACTGTGAAGCAGGTGTCAGAGGAGGACATAAAGCGATGGTTGCAAAGAGAGCAGTGTCCTCAGTAGATATGCAGGTCTGGACAGTCAGCTACGTCAAGAAACTGGTCATAACATCCTGAAAAAACTATGGAGGAAATATTCTAGATGGCACAGTGGAAGCATGGTGGATGAGAAAAGAATAGGAAACAGAGGAGCAAAGGCCAGGGGTGGATGGGGTGGGTCAGGATGGATCTTTTCCCATTCATATTGACAGAGATAAATGGGGACAAGAACCATGGTGGGTAGTAGCTCAGCCTCAACAGTCCTTCCAGGAGGTTGTAAGAAATGTGTGCTAGTCCCAGATAGCCAGAGAGTTTGCTCTCTGGAGCTTTTGTGATGTGATCTCCAGAATCTGGAGTCTCTGCCTCTAGGAGTAGTGTGGTTGCAAATCTAGGTATGCAGTGTGTGTACTCACATGGCATGGGGGCAGAGGCATTTCACCCAGGCTGTGTGCAGACAATCTGATAGAATCTGTCCCTCTAGGTTATGACTGGAGATGGAAGCTCACGGGAAGTGGACTCTTCCACTCACTCACGCATCCATCCATTATTCCCCTTATTCATAAAACAAGCATTTTTAAGTACCTACTTTGTATCAGACTCTGGGTATACATTGATGAATAAAAAATACTATTTCTGCCTTCATAGTTCCTAAAGTCAACTTGGGAAGGAAAAATAAATAACAAATAAAACCAACAAGCATAAAATGTAATTGCATGTTGGGAAAGTGCTATAAAGGTAAATAGGTGAGAGGCAATGATAAAGAATAAAAGAAGAGACACAGGTATATACACACTTCTGGTCTCTACAGCCTGAGATTTTTAAGAATAAGATGGATCTGGCCATGCAAAGAGTTAGGGATCAGGGCCGGCCCGGTGGCGCACTGCTACAGTGTGCCGCTTGGGAGCGTGGTGGCACTCTCGCTGAGGGTTCGGATCCCACATACAGACCAGTCCCGCTCACTGGCTGAGCGAGGTGTGGGAGCAACACCGAGGTTTGCGATCCCGTTGCCGGTCCCGGTCCGGTATGGGCGCGACACTAAGGGTTGCGATCCGTTGCCGGACACGAAAAAAGACAAAAAGAAAAAGAAAAAAAAAAAGAGTTAGGGATCAGGCAATCCTGGCAGAGGGAGTAAAGGGCAACAGGGAGCTCTTGTGGGGTTGCAAGCAGTGGGATGAGAAGGAATCATTGATTGTATTGTGGATAAGGATTGTAGAAGTGGGAAAATGGGAGGTGTGAGGGAGCATATTAGTCAGTGTTTATTGCTTATAACAGAATACCTAAAATTGGATAATTTATAAGAAAATGAAATTTATTTCTTACATTATTGGAGGCTGGTAAATCCAAGGTACAGGGTTGCATCTGGTAAGGGCCTTATTCTTGATGGGAATGCTGCAGAATCCCATTATGACACAGGGTATCACATGGCTAGGGGCTGAGCAAGAGTGTGCTCAAGTGCTCTCCTTATAAAGTCACCAGTTCAAACTCAAAATAACCCAGTAATCCATTAAGCTATTAATCTATGAATGGATTAATCCATTCATGAGGGCACAGCCTTCATGGTCCAATCACCTCCTTAAGACCCCACCTTTCGAACACCATGTTGAGGATTAAGCTTCAATATGAACTTCGGATAGGACATTCAACCAATCCACAGCAGACAGTTAGAGAAATCAGAATTCATGCATATCAGTTTCCGGGTATCCTATTGCTATTTAGAACTACCTGCTTGTCATTTTGTCCTTTGGGAGCCCATTTTCAATGGCCCAGGTGTTCTCCAAAATCTGAACTCTTGGAACTACACCTTTTCCCCTTTATCACTCTCCTGCACAGTGATTACGCAGCATAATCCAAGACCAGGAAGTCAGCTAGGAGTAAAATCAAAAATCTATTCCAGCATTGAGTGGTTATCTTGAAGTCCAAGTGAGGTACAAGTAGGCAAATTACAGATATCTGATGTCATTACTCAATTCATGTGTCACATTCTAACAAAGTGATCAAATTTTACCATTCCCAAACAAAGCTGACTTTAACATTTGAAACTCATCATAATGCAATTGATCATAAAAAATTAAAGGTGGCAAAGACGTTCCTGCTAGTTTTATGACTACTACCTTACTATGACCATCTTTCTCTCTGTTTCTCTCTCTCTCCCCCTCCCCACACACAAACACTCACATGCTCACGCATACTTAGTCCAGAGCTTAAGATCAAGCAGCCTCCTTAACTGCCCCTTTACCTAAGTCTAGATCCAGATAAGAACTTCCAGAGCAAAAGTCTTCCCTATCATCTCAGAGGAAAACTTTTCCTATATTGAAACTCACTTTTTAAATTGAAAATAGTAGCTTTCAAGACTTTGGAAAGCTCCTTTCATAACTAAATCTATAAAAAAACTAAGAAACAACTAAATTGTTATGGTTTGCTGCTGCATACAAATATGTTAAGAAATTCAGCTTCTGTTGAAGACCCACCATGGATACGAGAAAGCACTGGTGTCCCATGTTACTGATAAGCAAACTCTGCCATGAGATTAGATGAGGTGCCTGAACCCTCACAGCCACAACATGGCCAAGCAGAGCCCAGATCTGAGGTTTAGTTTCCCAGGCTGGACCGTGGATGAATTCTAATGAGTCCCAGCTCCCATCTCGTGGCTTCTCCAAGTCTCCAGAACGTTAGGATTCTGGGTGGTTTCTACAGGGTTCAGACCACTGTTAAAACCTTTCCACTCTGAAATTTGTAAATCTGTAAACTTTTCAGAAGACTTCATAGCTTGTATAACAAAGAACTTTCTCTGGGAAAGCCCCTCCTTAAATTCTAGAGGACTCCATTCTGCTATTGTAGGCACGCTGTGGCTTTTCAGTCAAAATCGGGTAGCAGATATTCTGACTCTAGACCTAAATTAAAGAAATTGAATATTACTTGACTACTCTCAGACCAGCTCAGTGTCTAGATTATTTTAGGGTTTATGAGTCTTTTAAATATTCCTGAAGGTATAAATGATCCCCAAATTAATCTTCATCCCAAAGGTAGGGATCAGAAAAGTCTGATTTCCTAGTACATATATATAATGTGAAAAGCCAATAATAACCAATTCTCCTACAGAGGAAGATTTTTCTGCATGCAGATGGATGAACAAAGGGGAAGCACTTTATTCCAAAACCTACCCAAAACTCCCAAATCATCCATCAAAGCAAGCCGCACACACTCAAACACAAGCGTGAATACTTAGGTCAAGTTTTGGATGTTAGAGGAGAGAAAAATAGCAGAGGTCATATGTATGCATGATGCTTTCTCTCTTCACTCATGGGTTCAGAGTAATTTTTTCACTTGCTAACTCAATGTCAGAGTCTGCGAGAGCAAATTCAGACTCAACAGCCAGGGGACTGAGCATGTGATGTTTGGCAAAGCAATCATTACAAGGAAGCTCACTTCTAAGAAAAAAACTGTGGATGCCCTGAGGAGGCTTTGGCCTGTGTATTTGTTCTTTGATGGTAAAAAGGAATCATGGTTCTATAGACTCACTAGCAGTAAAGAATTTACTACGAGCTTAATTTTTAATCCCAATACAGGACACAATTTGTTGTGATAAATCTCTCTGGCCTATGAAAATTAACCTTGACTTCACCCTCAGCTGGGATAGGAGGCAGTTTAGTGCAGGTTAACCCAGAACAGGATCTGGCATTGGAGTTCTGAGTCCATTACTTACTAGATGTGTGGCCTCAGATGAATTACTAAGGCTTTCTAAGCTTCGGCTTCCTTGGCTATCAGGTGAGGAAAGTAATAGCATTTACTCAGGATTGCTGTGGGATCCACTGAGGGAAGTTGTACGTACGTATGCATGCACATGAACACACACACACACATGCACTTAAATACCTATATATACGAGAACACTCTGAAAACTGTTAAGTTCTACCCACATGATAAACTAATTTTAAAATACAATTTAGGCTGCTTTGTTGTAAGGTATTTGTTGTAATGGAATTTTTCCTTTAGTAATTACAGAGTAATTTGTTACTGCTCATAGGGTGAACAAAATATTTATGAGATGGCAAGATTAGAGCTGTAGTTAATACCCATTAAAAAGTGTTTCTCTGTGACAGTAAGTAGCCCAGAAGATATTAAGCTCACAAAATGTATCCTATTGGCTGTATATTGAACAGGAATTGATAAATGTAATTCTTACCACGTGTATGAGACTATACCTGTTCACATGTTTTCCTTAGCTATCTTTCTTGATTTTTGCATTGAAGAACTGTGGCACAGTGGAAGGGATGTGGGTATGCAGTCACATAGGGCTGAGTGTGACTCGCTCTGGCATTTCCTAGTCGTGTCTAGTGTGACTAATTCACTTTCTTTCTATAGCTGTTAATAGCTAACTCTGGCTGACACTTGATATGCTCCAGGAGGTGTGTGTTTCACACACACTATCTCATTGAATCTTCAGCATACACAGTGAAGTAGATACTAAGTTTATCCCTATTTATAGGGAAGAAAATAAAGCACAGGGAGGTTTATATGACTTCTTTAACGTCACACAGCCATTAAGTGACAGAGTGATGTTCTGGTTCCAGTGCATTCCAGACTCATGCTCCTAACTGTAGGAGAAGGTCTGAAGGTGCCATGTTACACTATGACCACAACTTCAGCCACTGCCATCCTACTACCAGCAACCCTCACCCCCCATGAGAGCACTTTACTTGGTGCTTTAAATACATCATTTTTGATCTTTACATCAATTTTATAAAATAGATATAATTTTTATTCATTCTATAAATGATAAAAGTGAGAGTTAATGGGTTACTACGAAGAAACTTGCCCAACTCCCACAGATCACCAAAGATAGAGCCAAGATTCCAGCCCAGATGTGCCTTACTTCAAACTCCAGACTTTTCCAGTAGCTTTATTTACCAGTAAAGCTCTTACCTCTCAGCATCACAACTCAGTTTCTGGATAAGCTGTGCCTAGAGCCTTGATTTGATCTGTGATTCCAGGAGCCAGGCCCAGGCATAGTGGTCAGGCTGGGGGAGGTGGGGACTGTGGAAGAAAAACCCCAAAGAGGACTAGAAAGAGATGCTAATATCAATCTCAGCTGCTCAACCCAGGGCAATAAGACAGTAAGTGCTTCTGGAGTTCTGGTAGCCAATGGAGAGTACAGCCACTCCTCAAGCACTCATGGGTGAAGCTGGTCACAAGACTGAAGGCATCTCTAGCTTTGCATGTAAGTCAGAAGGTAGCTGTCAAGGCTGAATGAGACATTCTTCATGACGTGAGGTCCTTTAAAATAGCATTCAGCTGCACGAACACACAGTTGCTTCTTAGTTGGTTCTCTCCGTCACCCCACCATCTTTTCCATTAACCCCTGTGACATAAAGGAAGGGACTTTGTCTCCTTTCTCCTGACCTCGTGCTTAAGATAAGTTGGTGCGACATTCAAGGGCACAAATTCTCTTATGCAAAAAAGTTAATTTCCTTTTTTCTTCATTTTCTTCTTGTGAAAACTCAGTTTCTGTTTCAAGATTCCATTTTGCCCAGTGACAGAAATCTTTATCTAATCGTCTCCAAGAATTTTTCCCAGAAGTTTTATGAACTCCACTTGTTCTCTTCTGCGTTCTACAGTCTTCTACCTTTCTACCTCGGATGATCTAAGTTCCAGAAAGCTTATGTAGCCTCATGGCCTGGGGATGGGGTAGAGAGAGGGAGAAAATTTGGTGTATGGACAGTCTCCTTTATATCCTGATATCCTCTGTCTTGTACGCATATGACATCTAGAATGTTGCAGGGGATTGGTTTTAAGTTTTCTAGTCTGAGCAATTAGGAGATTAATAATACACATAAATGACAAAAAACTTATTTCTAAAATGCATAAATAACTCCTACAAACCAAAAATAAAAAGACAGACATTCAATAGAAATGGAGAAAAGATTTAAACCCACACTTCAAAAAATGATCAAAAATTTGGAAAGGCGCTCAACCTCACTAATCATTAGGAAAATGTAAATTGAAACCACAATGGTATATTACTATGTATCCATCAGAATGGCTAAACTTAAAAAGACTGACAGAACTCAGTGGTGGTGAAGATGTAAAGCAACTAGAACTCTCATTCCTTGCTTCTGGGAGTGTAAATTGGTACAAACACTTTGGAAATTTGTTTGGAGCTATTAATTACAGAATCTCACAGTATTCCTCCCAGCATAGATTCCCCAAACATAGATATATGCATGAACCAAAAAATGTTTTACAAAAATGCTCATAGCTGCACTCTTTGTTTTAGCCCCAAATTGGAAGCAACATAAATGTAAATAATCAAGTGAATATCTGCATTGGGACATATTCATCCAATGGAAATATTGTAAAACACTACATGTCATGAATGACTTTTACAAATGTAATGTTGAGCAAAAGAAGCCAGATACTGAAGAATTCACAACAAATGATTCTGTTTGTTTAGACTGTAAAAACAGGCAAAACTAGCCTACACCTAGGAGAGAAGAGATGGGGAAAGGGCAAGAGGGGTGTCTGAGTACAGGTAATGCTCTACTTCTTTAACTGGTGGAAGTAATGCAGTTGCAAATATCTATCAAGCTGTATACTTATGATGTGTCCATTTTTTTATATGTATGATATGTTTTAATAAAACTTTTCATAAAAGTCATTAGGATAGTTACCATCTTCCATTTCCTGGATGTTCCGGTTTTCTAAGGTTTCCAAAGGATTCCAACTCTGTTAAACTAGCTCAAGAGTTTCTCCAGGGAAGAATTCTTGCTTTTTCACCTTGTAAACCTGCCTTAAATCTTTCCAGACCTAAATAGAGAATAAATTAAAAAATTCATTAGGGAAACTCTCATTTTTCTATGCTGTTGCACAGCGCAATGCCTGGAATACAGTGTGTAGACAGTGAATGCTGGATGTATGAATGAAGGGATGAGTTAGTGTTTTCCAAATCACATTAATAAGTTTGTTTAGTATCTACACTAGTATACAATTTACCTAAGCTTGGAAATCCATGCTCAGTTACAGTGTTTTTCCAGTATGGATGTTCCCTTCTGCATGGTCCTCTCCATGTTATGACTGGTTGGGCCTTTACTGAGCTGCTGCAGAAGTCAGTTCCTCAATAAAGGATGCTGTGTTGACTTTAAATATATGAAAAATGGCTTTACTCCTCAGGGGATTATTAATTACTGGTTTACTAATTACTCTAAAACTGTTTTTAAAAACAGAAGTCTAGGCAGTTGTTTGAATTCTTATTTAAGCAAGTAATTAGTTTGATCAAAATAATTGACTAAATTAAGAAATTCTTTAATAGACATTATTTAGGTGTCAGTTCGATTTTGCCACTGGTGGTGTAAAACAAATTGATTGTATGATTATTAATGAATCTGTCACTAAGGAATCCTTTTTAAAACAAAAGGAAAGTCTCTTGTGAGGCCTGAGGAGAAAACACGTATTTCCTACATATAAGCTATGAACTGTTTTGCAAGTTGTCTTTAAACTTTAGATTACTGACAAAACTGAAAACAAGACAGTCAAGGTACAGAAGAAAGTACATACACATTAATATGAAAAAACTCTGGTGGGGAAGGAATACTGTTGGAACCACGTCGGTGTCGAGGGTGACGTGGTTGGGAGCCACCCATAGATGAGTGTTTCCATACAGTCCCCCACCAAGTCCACCCCTTCCTCAAGATAAGCACAGAAGGCACCTCCTCTGCCGTGCCCACCCCGACCTCCACCTCCTCAATTAAGTAGTTAGTGACTCCTTATGCTGGGTTTTTCTAACATATTGTGCAAATCCTAAAACACTCTTCCATTAATGTGGGTATTCACTGATAGATGGTGACCTGCTCCAGCGATTGCCTTTATAATCTAAGAAAGCCCAGTTATTGAGGAGTGAATCAATGATGCACGAATGAGTTATTATTTAGGAAATTCACATCCAATCGGTTCCTCACTTAGGGCTCTTTTTCTGATTTGTGATTAATATATTTTTTCTAATGATGAAACAGTTCACACCTGAGTAATGAGAATTCTTCCATCACATTTGCCCCGGATGGTCCCTAATCGTCAGTTCGAAGGCCATCTTAGAACAGGCCCGTATAAGGATCTGTAACGTGGCTCCGACTCCAGGATGGCCAAGGACTGCATATAAGGTTGGAAGAGGCCCACCATCATTACTGCGGTGATGTAAAGCTCCACGTGGACCAGCGGTCGCCGGCCCCTCCCCGGGAGATGTGAGTCCTGGTGGCAATGTTCCCCAGCCCTGGAACACATGCTCTAACTGGAGATGACTTTAACTGCCTCAACTAGGAAGGGATTGTGTATAATATCAGGTTTTATATTAAACAAAAATAAATTTTCTCTAACGCGAGTTTTCAGACAGGTTGTCCTAATATATTAACTTCTGTCTGTGTTTTGAATAGTCAATTTCACGGTGAAATGAGTTCTTAATAATATATTTACCACCTGGGAGAAATCTCCCAGCCATCTGGAAAGGAGAAGGGATTTAGTGCCTCCAAACAGAGATTGGATTTTTTCCACAGTTATTTATTTATTTTTACATCAGGTAGAAAGAGGCAAGGGTGACTTGGTGCCTGCCTTGCTGCAGCCGTGGGCAGGTGGGGTGCACAGGGTGGCAGGTGGGGCACACAGGGTGGCACGCATGCTCAGTAGCCACCCATCCAGGAAGAGGGCTCTGTCGTCTGTGTCAGGAACCTAGCCATTTAGCATGACAATGACCCTACGGGAGTGTCCTGTATTGTACGAAGTACTGGTGGAAATACAAAAATAGCAAAGCCGAGTATCCAGCCTCATTTCTGTTTTGCATTCTTGCTGGGGTAGGAGAAGGTAAAAAATCATATCAATGGCTTTGGGTGGAAAATAATGGATTCAAATCCTTGTTTTACTGAATTTCCCTGAGCTTCATTTTATGCATTTTTAAAATAGAAATAATTATGTCTACCTTTCAATGTTGTTGTAAGGTTGGAGATATCGTATGCAGAGTGGCAGCATCAATGGTCAACGTTAAAGTGATCAATGGAAAATATGAAACAGGGGAAAGAAAGTTAAAAATATGTGATTGTGTTTGTATATATGTGTCTGCATATGCACAATACAGTATGTCTCAAATTGAGGCAGGAATAGAACAATGTCTCACAACATAGGTTAGAAGGAGCAGGATGCTGTGCTCGCTGGTGACTGGCGTGCCTGCCAATGCTGCCAGGCCCATGCAGGGGAGGAGAGTCCAAGGAACAGCTCTTCTGGACAGTTTTCATTTCTCCGTGAAGGAGGAAGTGAGATCATATTAGAGGAGTTAGAGGCAGAAGAAGAGAAAAGACGAAGGGGGATGATCGAAATGATCATCTTGGGGGAGGATGGCAGATGAGCTAGTGGGATAGTGATTGTCCAGTAGTAAAAGGCCCACTTGAGGCTTTTGATGATTAGCTTAAACTGAAGTCATTCAATTTATGGCTAGTTAAATAGATTCGGTACACGTTGTGAGACATTTTATAGGTTATGCACTGTTCTTGGCTCTGGAGGTATAAAATTGGGAAAGGACATAGTCCTTCCCCACAAAGAACTCACAGTCCTGCAGAGAAAGAGACTGAAACATGAAACCAGTAACTATAACAAATTGTGATAATTCTATAATTGAGTTATACTTGTTGTTTTGTGAAGTACTGCTAAGTGCTGTTGCCAAACACATGGCATGCTGTTGGTGTGTTTCTCATCAGAATTAGAGAGCAGTTCTACATACTGACCTTCCATTTGCTCAGTAAACATCTACTAAGTGTCCAGCACTGGACTAGGTGTGAGTTCTACAAGGGCAGATAACATCACTTCTGTATTCAAAGAGCTCACCACAGGGTGCAGTGATTTCCAACACCACACTGGAATCACTTGGGCACTTTAAAAATTCCACATATCCAGGCCATACCCTGTAACAATAAGTCAAAATGTTTAATGTTCCCCAGTGTTTCCAATGTGCAGTCAAGGATCGAGAGGGAGAGACAGATAAGAAAACAGAAAATGGAAATATAGGTGTGATAAATGCTGTCAGATAGGGAAGCCCAGGCAGCAGGGTAGCCCGGCTGAGGTTTGCCTCCTCAGGTAGCAGGGACAGTGGAGAGTTCCCGAGAAAGAGCCACCTGAGCTGAGCAATGGAGGTGGAAGAGGGAAGGCATTACGACTGAAGGAGCAGGAGTGGCAAAGGATCCAGGGATGGAAGGTCACATCCCATCCCACTCAGAAATCTGTGAATGGTTCGGTAGAGCTAGACCAGGAGGCACAAAGAGGGAGGAAATTAGCCAGAGCTGCTGAGCAACCATTGGAAGGAGCCACATTGGAACAGGCGAATTCCATATTCATCCCAACGCTGTTGTGGAATCCCCATTCAAAGGAGACCAGGGAAACCTGCTGATCATACAAAACTGAGTTAACTGAACTTGCTGAGCAGGGACGAGGGGCAACTTGAGAGGGTTCCAGCAGGGTCAGAAGTCAGGGGAGGGGAACTTGCAGGGCTCTGGGGGCTGGAATGAGGCATAGTGTGGTTTGGGGGCAGAAGTTAGTGAGCGGAGATTGGTTAGATTTTGTAAACCCATTCATTGAGTCACTACTGGAACAGTCAGTGGACTTTTTGTTGGAACATGAACCCATGAGAAGCTGCTGTTAAGTCAGTTTGTCTATTGTGTTATTTTGGCACCTAAGGGTCTGAAGAAGCTGGTATTAAAACATTTTGAGCTTAGATTGTCTGTGTTATATATCATGGTTTGGTAGAGTTTATCTGTTTTGGGAGTCGTAGCACTGTTTTGCAAGGTGTGGTTTCTGTTTCATTTCTCACCAGTTACCATTCAGAAAATATGGTGTGGTAAGTAGGGAACTGAGAGGCAGAAGTCTCCCATAAAATACAGTGTCCACAAATCTGCTGACTCCCGGAGGTGACCCAAAGATGAACGACATCATCTAATGAGCTTGTTTGAGGCATCCAGAGAGAAAAATTCAAGGCTAACCTTTTTATAAGACCCTGCAACAGAAGTACATTGATTGAGTATATCAGTCATTGAGTAAGAAAATTTGAATACATTTTAGGCAAACACTATTAACTGTCAACACTTATAATATGAATATTCCAAATATATAGGAAAACATGATGAATAATAAATTAAGAAATGTTATAATTACCTACTTTTCTCACAACTTAACATTTTTGCTAAATTTACTTCAGACCTCATTATTAGAAAAATACATTGCATATAAACTGAATTCTTCTGTCTGTTCTTCTCCAAATGCATTCTCCTTGCTCCTTGATAGTCTCTGCAGTGGTAAATATAGCAGACGTTTCCTTCCTAATGCATTTGTATGCATGCAAATAAACTATAATATTGTCCTCCATGACTTTGAACTATTATAACTGATGTCAATCTGGTTATATCCTTCAGTTACTTGCCCTGTTTTTGCAAGCTTATGTTTCTGAGATTTGATTTATTCCCATTTAGGTTGACAGATAGATTCATTTTAGTTGCAGTATAGTATTCCATTTTGTGGATATACCACTATTTGGTTCTCTATGGTTGCAAGACATTTGGGCTGTTTCCACCTATCATAAACAATGCTGTAATTAACATTCTTATGTGTGGCTCCTTGTGCGTTTGTGAGAGAGAATTACTGAGTGTAAGATAAGAGTACCTTCAAAATTTCTAAATATTGCTAAATTGCTTAATAAAATGATTTTACTAGTTTACAGTCTCACTAGGGTGCAGGAGAGTAGGCAATTTGCTGAACATGTGATGTTATATTATTGTTGTTTTAATTTGTGTTTTCCTGATTTCTAGTGTGGTTGAGCATCTTTTCATACATTTATTGGCTATTTGGCTTTCCTCTTAGTTAACTGCCCATTTTTCCTTTTTTTTTTTTTTCTTCCTTCCCTTCTTGATTATACATATTTTTTTTCTTTTTAACACTTTGGTTACTAATTTTTTTTTTAGTCATATACATAGCAATTGCAAATTTCTTCCCACAGTCTGTGAATCATGTTTTCACTTTATGATTTTTTTGTAGTCTTCTTTTAATGAACTGAAATTATATTTTCCTTTATGAATGTTAGTCTATGTGTGTGCATGGATGTTTGCATAAAAAAATTTTTCTACCTGAAGAACATAAAAATACCCTTACATTTCCATTCTAAAAGTGAAAAAGTATTGCTTTTCATATTTAGCTTTTTTTTATCTATCTGCAATTGATTTTTGTGTATGACGTCACACAGGGGTTCTAGTACCATTCATCAATTCTCTAAGAATCTACAAAGTTGTTTCTTTCCTAAATCCAGTTTCCACGTGGTGTGGTCCTGTTTGGGGACTTTTATCCTGTTCTGCTGGTCGATTTGTCTATTCTTGGACCCACACCAAACAATCTCAATTACCATCGCTCTAAGATGCATCTTGCTATCTGGTAGAATGTGTCTTCCCATCTTGCTGTTCAAATTCTTCTTAGTTACCCACGACCCTTTGTTCATCCTCCTAAAATTAATGTCTCGCACCATGCAAACTTCTCTTGGGATTTTCACTGAAGTTGTATTAAATAAAATTTATAGAATTATTTCATGTGAATTGACATATTTATGATGTTGAGTTTTTCTGCCTATGAACATGTTATATGCTTCCATTTATTCAGGTCTTATTTTTTGGTTTTCAATAAAGCTTCATAATTTTTGCTGTAAATCTCTTACACATGTTTTATACAGTTATTCCCACAAACCCTATTTTTGTTGCCATTGTAAATAGTGTCTCCTTTAATTAATATTTTATTTGTGTGCAGCTTGTGTTTTAAAATTTGACACTTCTATATTGATCTTATATTCAACAGCTGTTCCAAACTCAAATATTAATTCTAATTAATCTTCATTTTGCTAGGATTTCCGATGTAGGTAATCATATCATTAGGCAGTTCATTGTTTTTTCTAATTCTTCTTATCTCTATTTCTTTCTCTTGTGTCACTGTGCTGACTGTGACCTCCAGCACACCACTGAAGCAGTAAGAATGAGCGTCCTCACTTTCGTCCTGACGTTGAAGTGATTGCTTCTAATATCTTAACTAGTTAATATAATGTTTGTTATGTATTTTTGGTAAATTCCCTTTTTGAAGCTGACAAGTCCCTTATATTCATGGTTTTCTCTGAGTTTCCATCATGAATGTATCACATTTTACTATGTAGTCATTTTATATTATTTGAAATGAAAAATAATGCTTTGTTTTGTTTTTTCCCCCAAGTTGACCAACCATTCCAAGGGTTCAGTGAATAAATCTTCTAGTTATACCCAGAACCTGGCTCAAGGCAAATACCTCAGACAAAAATAAATAGAGATTGAATGGGATTATATTCATATTCTAGAATGGGATTGGGGAGGGGATCCTGACTACAATGGAAATCCACTCCTTCAATGCCTCAAAGTGTAGTGGACTTCACATCACAGGGAGCTTGTTAGAAATGCAGTCTCAGCCCACCCCTCAAGCCCTACTACATCAGAATATGCATCTAACTAGATCCCAGCTGCACTGCAAGCACCTTACAGTCTGAGAAGCCCTGTTCTACATGGTTCTTCAGATACCAGATGGAAATTCATTCATGTTATCTACCTATTTAATACATTTTCTAAAATTAAACCAACTTTTTTTTTTCCTTTTTGTCTTTTTTCGTGACCGGCAACGGATCGCAACTCTCAGTGTTGCACCCGTACCAGGCCGGGACCAGCCACAGGATCGCAACCCTCGGTGTTGCTCCCACCCCTCGCTCAGCCAGTGAGCGGCCGGTCTGTGTGTGGGATCCGAACCCTCGGCGGGAGCGCCACCACACTTCCCAATCGGCGCACTATAGCAGTGCGCCACGGGGCCGGCCCCTAAAATTAAACCAACTTTGCATTTTTGGGATAAAACAACTTGGTCACACACCAAAAAAAGATATTCCTAGATTTTTAAAAAATATACCTTTGAATTTTGTTTGCTAATGTTTAACTTAGGATTTTTCCATCTCTGTAGGTGAGAATGACCTGTAATTTTCCTTTCTGGTACTATCCTTTGGGTTTTGGAATCAAGGCTATTCTAGTTCAATATATTATCTGTGGAGTATTTCCTATTTTTATTCTCTGAAACATTTCATTTAAATTTTGAGTTATCTGTATCTTGTATTATTGTTAGAACTTGTTTGTTAATTCTTCTGTGTCTAATGGTGGTTATTAGGTTTTTAAACTTCTGACAACATTTTGATGTAAGCATCACATGTATAATTTGATTTTCACACTTTTAATCAGTTTCTTTATGTATTGTTTGGTTTTCAAATTTATCAGCAAATGTTGCTCCTGTTAACTAAAAGACTGCTGAATTTATTATCATACACCAATTTCTTGTATTCCTAGTATTGCTTATTTATGTCTCTTCTCTTATTTGTTTATTAACCTATATTAATATATGCTTATGAGTGTTGTTGGTGTTTTCAGAGAACTACTTCTCAACTTCGTTAATCCTCTTGGATTTTTGTTTTCTATTTCGGTAGCTTCTTCTTTTATTTTTATTATTTCCTTATTTCATATGTTCTTTGGGTTTACTCCTTGTTCTCTAATGACATCAGTGGATTTTCAGCTCATTAATTTTCAATCCTTGTATTTTTAAAAATCTCCTCTTAAATACTGTATGGTTCTCACTATATCCTACATATTTTAATATTTCATTAACATTTATTTCCAAATATTTTTGAATTTTTATTTGTATTTCATATACCTGAAATTTTAGTATGAATGAAATTTGGATTTGAAACGTGTGTATATGTTATGACTTGCTCTGCAGCCAGAATAGTAATCTGTGGGAAGTATTCCACGTGTACTTATAAAGAACGTATGTTCTCTAATTTGTTAGGTACAAATTTCTATAAATGTCTAGCCTGGGTTTCTGAGGAGCTCAGGCACAGACAAGGAATAAATAACTGGGTCTGGGCTGAGGTGGCAGAAGGTCCAGTAGCACCTGTCAGGTGTGGGATCTGGGCCTTAGTCATTGGTTTGGGGCTAAGGGATAGAAACCTAGTCATGTGGGGAGAAAGATGATAACAGGAAGGTGGAAGATGAGGTAAGAAAGGGCAAGGCATGGGCCCAGAGTTGGAGCAACCAGGAACGAGACAGTTTAGTCAAACCTGCATTGGGAAAGGCCGAGGGCCTAAGTACTGAGATGCTGCCATACAAGCAGTCAAGTGGGAACTCGACCATGAAGTGGTGGTTCGGGTGTCTGTTCTGTAACTGCAGATTTCATTTCAACTCTGCATCTTTCATTTGGTTGTAGGGACCATGGTTTGTTTTCCATAAAATAGGAATAATAATTTTCGCTGTATTGAGTTATTGTGAAAATTAAATCATAAAGTGTATAGTCCAGTCTCTGAAATGTAGTGATTATTCGATGGCAAACTCAATAAATTAGCTATTATTGCACAACTAAATTATTCTAAATTACATAAATGTGTAATAAGAATATCTGTAATTGCTAATGATAATACTAAAAATACTAAAGCAAATTGGGAGAGAAGATGAGAGAAGGTACAGAAAGGGAAGGACAGGACCTGCTCTCGGCACCCAGCCTGCGCCCAGCCCTGCCACAGTCAGGAAGCGAGGGCTCATTGGGCGCAGAAGGAACGTGGGCTCATTGGGCACAGTACAGAGCTGTCACTCTTCGTTTTCCATGCACTTGAAACCCAGCGACATTCTCCCCTCTTCTCTCATTTGCTGTGGCATTAACATCAGGTAAGAAATCAATCCATAATTGACAAAACCTTTCTTGGCTCTAGAATTGATCCCCTAGTCATGCCTCTGAGCTTGGCACTAGGGAAAAGTCTGAGACCAAAACCACAAGCATAAGCAGGTGGGGAGCAGTGTTTATGCTCCGTAACTGCGGGGAGAGGCAGCGCATGCAAGGAGGTCCCCTCTCTTCAGCACCCCCACCAGCTCATCCTTCACATGCCACAAGCAATGCGAGCCTTCACTCTAACTGTATTTCAGCACAGTTGGTGAGATTTAAAGTTATTTTGAACCATGTCTTCTACTTGTATTGCCTTTTCACTCAGCAGGAGATGTTTTCCTATCTTCACCTCTTACCTTTTAGGCAAGGGTTTTGCTGTTGTCTGTGCCAATGGCAGCCTTCCATCCAAGGCAGCTCCATGAGCTCTGTGAGCTCTGTGTCCTGCCTGGGTTGGCTTCTACAGAGAGGTTACCATATGTAGGGGACAAGTGTGCTTAAACTGTCACTTCTGTAAACTACTGACAAGAGTGGTCTACATGCCACTTGAGAGGTTGCTTCCAGCTCTGAAAATATACTACTACTTGTCTTATGAGTCAGGATGTTGGCTGCATTCCCAGTACGCAGTTAATACCTATGGTCTGTAAGGGAATATTGTATATTGGGAAGTCAACATGGTCATTGTTGATCCCAGTTCATAGAAATCTCCCGTATAAAAGCCATAGAAATGCCATGACTGAGGCTCTCATCACAACCAAGTTAGCCAACTACTGGAATGAAAATCCAGAGTAGGAATCCCTGACCAGTCCTCCCATGGCCCAACAGAAAATCTGTGGTGTTAACAGTGTTCCAGGTAGGAGAATGGCCACCTCATCTGCTTTGTGAAAATGATGATCCCAACCTGACCTTTATCCGCAATGAGCTTTAGGGTTTATTCAATGCCTTTGCTTGGGATTGTATTTACTACCCACCCAGCACTTGTTCTGCCAAGCACTGTGATAGATGAGTAAGACACAGATCCATCCTCAAGGAGTTTGGAGTTTAAGTAGAAAGAAAGACACATGGACTTGCAACTGCTATAAATGAAATTCATGGAATGATACCAATAAGCCCATGGCTGTGTGGGCACCCAGAGGACCGACACTTAACCCATACTACAAGGATCAGAAAAGGCTTCTTGGAGAAGCTAATGTCCTATCAGGATCCTAATGGACACATAAACTTTCTTCATGTAGAGATGGAGGTCAGGAAAAGGGTGAGGAAAACCAGCTGGACAGAAGGTTCAGAGCAAAGGCATAGATTTTTAAACATTTCTTGTTGTGTGTGGGACCACAGGCAGTTCAATGTTGCTGGAACATAAAGTATGACTCTAGAGTGGAGTGGGATGGAGCTGGAGAGAAAGGTGGAGTCTGGCATAGCCAACTTAGTACGATGTTAATGGGTTTGGACTTTACCCTGTGGATGACAGAGAGCCCTAAGTGGGTTCTGAGCAAAGAAATAGCCATTGACAGGGGCCGGCCCGGTGGCGCACTGGATAAGTGCGCCGCTTGGGAAGCGCGGCGGCGCTCCTGTCCGAGGGGTCGGATCCCACATACAGACTGGTTCCCGCTCACTGGCTGAGCGAGGCGTGGGAGCAGGACCGAGGGTTGCAATCCCATTGCCGGTCCCCGGTCCGGTACGGGGGCAACACTGAGGGTTGCGATCCGTTGCCGGACACGGAAAAAAAAAAAAAAAGAAATAGCCATTGGCAGGGGCCGGCCCGGTGGCGCACTGGATAAGAGCGCCGCTTGGGAAGCGCGGCGGCGCTCCTGTCCGAGGGGTCGGATCCCACATACAGACTGGTTCCCGCTCACTGGCTGAGCGAGGCGTGGGAGCAGGACCGAGGGTTGCAATCCCATTGCCGGTCCCCGGTCCGGTACGGGGGCAACACTGAGGGTTGCGATCCGTTGCCGGACACGGAAAAAGATAAAAGACAAAAAAAAAAAAAAAAAGAAATAGCCATTGACAGATTTGTGTGTTCCAGAAGATTTGCTATAATTTTAGGACACCATATTAGTTAAGAAAATAATTAGTAGTCTATAAGCCTGCACAACTTTATCATGCACTCAGTATAGTGCCTGGCACATGCTGTATTAATTGTTGTTGTGCAACAAATTACTCCAAGACATAGTTGCTTAAAGCAACAGACATTTATTTTCTCACAGTTGCTCTGGGTCGGGGGTCTGGCATAGCTTAGCTGGGTCCTCTGGCTCTGGATCTATCATAAGGCTGAAATCAATGTGTCTGTTAGTAATACGGTCATCTTAAGTCTCTGCTAGGGGCGGATCCACCATCGAGCTCGCTCATGTAGCTGTTGGCAGGTTCAGTTCCTCCGAGGCTGCCCTCGTTCCTTGCAACACGGACCTCTCCTTATGGCAGCTCCTTCACCAGAATGAGCTGTAAAGACAGCAAGAGAGAGGACGTGAGCAAGACGGAAGTCATGGTCTTCTATGACCTAATCTCTGAGACTGAGGCCATCTCAACACTTGCTCTGTTCTGTTTGTTAGAATCAAGTCACCAGTCCGGCCCACAATGAAGAGCAGAGGATTTGCACAAGGACGGAAACAGGGAGGGGAAAGGGCCCATTGGGACCATCTTGGAGGCTGGCTACCACACATGGGAATTGTCTATCATATATTAGTAAAATATTTAGTGAATGTGTGAAACACTTATTCTCTCTATTCTTTATTTTATTCTTTTGTAATGGAGTTTGCTAAGTATCACATAGTCATTGAAAGGAATTTTGTTAAGGAGTTCTAAACTTCAGGTATAAAGTCTGTATGGACATAAAAAAATATATTCAGGATATTTTTATATCCTGAATATATTTTTTTCTTACTCTCACTCAAATTCCCTTTCCTCCATGCAGGACTAACTTATCTGTTTTCCCTTGGACTGCATCAAAACAATTTAATAGCTGTAGTTGAAAACATGGAACCCCCAAGGAGCTGTAAGTCTCAAGTTGGAGTTTCCTTGATTATGCTTATTAAGTAGTTGATCCCCTTTCCCTCTCATCTGATAAGGTTAAACTGTGGCCATTTGGAATCCTTTTCATCTACATGAAAGTTGCTTTCCTGATGATGTGGTGGTACCAATCCTACCATAGCCTTCAGCTGCCCACCAGGCTGTGGGAAGGTGACAATGGCTGTTGTCACAGAGAGCACTCACCTCCCATGAAACATTCACGCTTTACAGCAGCCTCCTCTTCCATGCTTCTTAAGAGGTCCACTCCCTCTGACATTTGATAATAGCAGTAATGTGCATGGTCATTTCCAGAATACCACTAATAACTAACATTTAGATTGTCTTTACAGTTTACAAAGAGCTTTCACGTCTGTTGTTACCCTTGGTTCTCATTCTAGCTGTGGAATGCAGCATCACATTGGCCCCAGATCACACACTTAGGAAATACCAGAGCCAGGACTAAAGCTCACATCTTCTCCTCTGAGCCTCTGCTCTTTTAATTGCATCACAGTGCATTGAGGAGCTTCAACACTGCTTTTTTCCCCACAAATTAAGGAGTGTAATATTTGAGCCACCACCTTATGATATTACTTTTCTATGTTTCCAAGAAAGGGCATCTTAAAATTCCTTGCCAAGCGACTGACTTTTCTTACACAAGCCAATTTGCTGCTTAGAAAATTTGTTTTCTCATCTGTAAAATAAGTGTATAATCATTCCCCCTAATTATGATGATATGAGGCTAAATGAACTCCTTTTGTTAGGGTGTTAAGCTTCCTCGTTTTGGTTTACTAATAGTATATTTCAGGCAAAGCCCAGTACTAGACATTAGAGGGCGACAGTGATGCAGATCTCATTTTCTGGAAAGATAATTCAGAGCAGTTGTTCCTAATATGTTTTGGGTCAAGTAGAACTTTGGAAACCTTTGAGGACAATGGCCCTTCCCTGAAAAGTCTCCACTGACAAAAATGTTGCATTGAGTTTCAGAGGCATTTATAGATTAGCTAATACTCATCTTTGGATGCCAGTTGAGACTTCAAATCTAGAGCATGTGATTTGCACTCAGGATGCTAAGTGTAGGTTAGTTACAGAGACCATCAACAGTAGGCTAATGTCCAGGATTAGCTTCAATGGCTTGCAATATAATTGTAAATACAAACACTTGAAATCATTCCAATGACAAGTAAAATGCACCTTCACATTTAGAGCCACAGCTTTGAGAGCTTGGGTTAGCAATCAAGCTGTTTGAAGTAAAGGATTGCTACATAACTAA
This sequence comes from Galeopterus variegatus, assembly GCF_000696425.1. Classification (NCBI taxonomy): domain Eukaryota; kingdom Metazoa; phylum Chordata; class Mammalia; order Dermoptera; family Cynocephalidae; genus Galeopterus; species Galeopterus variegatus. Next base: position 135,324 of record NW_007730099.1, on the reverse strand, counting down.
TAATAGACAGTGAATATTCACTTAGTCCATTTGTTAGGTTAAATTTGCACCCTACCAGCTATTACAGGACATTAACCCATTGTAACTAAAAGAAAATAAAGCGAGCATTATCTCCTTACCTTCTGCACCTCATGTGGTTCTAAGCGTAGCAATCTGACCATGTGCTACTAGGAAGCCACACTTTCTCTTTGTAGATGGCTCTCAACCCCTGCGGAGCATGCATTTTTGCTAGGGAGACACAGAGTAGGGTATGCTAGGAGAAAGCCTGTAGTTTTCCCTTCTTTGACAGAGAAGTTTGGCTTGTCCTTCCAAGTATGAGGTCATTGCCCTCCACTTCCTTAAAGAAAACCGAGAAACAAACAAAAAAGAGGGATTAGCTGAAATTCCTTTGGGTAGGTAGTGGCTGCTGTGGAGAATGTTCTAATGAGGTGAGCAAAACAATCAATGTTCAAACGGAGGTGGCGACAAGGTCAGCAGGTCAGGCTGTGCTGTCTTCTTCAGATTTGGCTGGTATTGTTTAATCAATAAATGACCTGGCAGGAAATTACTGTCAACAGACTGCGCCATCTTTAATTCAGGTGTGGGCTGAGGGGAGGGCACTGACCCATAGGATTTCTTGATTAGAGGAATAGGCAGCAGATTATTTCTCAGCCTTCTTTCAATGGACATATCTATCGACATGAGCTGTGTGCACAGGGATGTCCCCTTTGCCCACATCTTTGTCCCAGATTTGCAGACTGTCATCTGTACCACTGCTGTCTTGAGACTATTGGTGGCTGCACATGGGCCCTCCTGAGTGTCCTATCTAAGCTGAGTGATGCTTGCTTTAGTCCATGTGGAACCAAATTTCATTACAGTCAGTTGGTTTTGTTTCCAAGTCCAAAGGAAAGTATTGTGAGTTCAGGTAGTGTATAATTATCGGTGTGAAATGATCTAAATAAGTTATTAAATGAAAGCAAAAAATAAGCGGAGATCCAAATGTTCAAAATCTTTGGTAATATAGAGTCTTAGAATCATAGATCTGTCAAATACTGGGCAAAGAAGGGAGCTTGGAGGATAAGATAGGCTAGCACCTGCATTTCACAGATACAAAACGGAAGCCCTCAATGGTTAAATGATTCCCTGTCCGTGAGTCAGCCCTCCTAATGGAAAACAGATTTTTTTATTATTTTTGTTGTTTGGCTAACATTTCCATTCAACACGGCTTTCATCCCTCAATAAATCTGAGGAATGCCATTTCAGATTCTAGCTGATCTGTAACCTTCTGTGCCAGGGCATGGGATGTGCGTTGTATGTCTGCTGCCTGGTGAAGGTGGACTCAGATGCAGCCTTTCCTCTTCTATGAAGCTTCTGCCTGTCCTTTGCAGCAGGGTTCAGCAGCCTTTTCTGTGCTGTTATCTTTGTTATGGCACCTTGTAGTACATATTGTCATTCTGTCCCACCAGTGAACTGCGTGAGGGCAGGAACCATCCCCAGGACCGAGCGTCCATAATTTAACGATTAAAAATAACTGCCAAATGATGGATCAGAGGATGGCAGATAGATTACTCAAAACGGTGATAAAATAAAAGGCGGGGGATGAAGAGAGATAGAGAAGAAGGAGAGTGAAGCAAGGAGGAAAAAGTCGTTTTGGTAAGAGTTCTGAGGAAGGATTTTGGTCACTTTTCGTTTTATCTCATCAATCAATTTTCCTGCCTGGAACCAGGCTCTGGGACGCTCACCAGGTTGGGGATGAGCTGGCTTTCTTGCCAGCTGCTGGACTTGCTGATAGAATTGTCCTTGATGTTCCGGAATAGAGAGAAAGGCAGAGAGTGACAGAGAGGGAGTGTGAGGAGGCTCCTGCAGGGACAGAGTGTTAGAACCTGCTGAGGCGGCTCCCCGCGGAGCCCTGAGCTGCGTGCAAATGGCAGGCGGTGTGTGCTTTGAAGCCTCCAGCCTTGGGAACTTCAAACAAGGAGAGGACAGACAGATGATCTATGGGAAATTAATATCTAACAGGTCTCAAATCTGCTCTTCCTGTCACCTTAATCTCCTGCCTGCTCACTGACAGTATTTACCTTCTGAACATTCTGAGAATTTAATACAAGAGATGCTCCCACACCCTTAATTTTTCTGAAACAGAAAACCTTACATTTTAATACCATGCATTTTAACTGTTTTCTTCATTTCACTTTGAATTGTTCCTTTCTCTAGGTTTTGGAAGCCTCCCTAGGGAGCAGAGGAGTGAAGCGTGTTTGAGGAAGGAGCTGGGCCAGCAGGTTGCACGCTCTCCCACTGCCCTGGCAGCTCAGTGGCCATTGTGAGGGTGCTCATGGAATCATTCTGAGTGACACTGCCTGCTCGGTCAGGATCGTGTCTTCTGACCCCTACCTGGATATAAACCCACACACCCCAGCATCTTTAGGTTTGATTTGATTGCTGGAGTGGATAAGCTCACCTTAAGTATACCTGGTAAAGAGATATAGTTTGCCTCCACCCATCCATCCACCCATCTATCCAGCCAGCCAGCCAGCCAGCCATCCGTCTACTTATTAATTCTGCTGTACATTCAGGCAGATACTCAATCTACAAGCCTTTTAGAGTACCTGTTATATGCCAAAACGATGCTAGATGCTGGTAGTAAAAAGAGAGAATAATTTGTGGTCCTCCCCTTAATGAGCGTAAGTTCTACATAGGGAGAGTCCCCTAAGCAGACCATTCTTTTGTTACTTTTCTGATTTTAGCACTTAAAGTCTCATTTCTTAGGAAATCCCTCAGCTTCAGGCAAACCAGGATGATTGGTTACTTTACTGCCGCCATCTCAGATTCTGAACATTTGTCTCAAAGTATTCCCAGCCCCAGCCCCATCTATCAGGAAGCCTCAGCTTCTGGGAATGTGTCAGACATGCAAATTCCAGGGCTCCACCCCAGCTCCCTGAATCAGAAACTCTGGCAGTGACACAGCAATCTGTGTGTCAACAAACTCTCCAGATGATTCTGACGTAAAGTTTGAGAACCACTGTTCTAAACCGGTTCTGACTTCTGACTCATCAGCATTTTTCTGTCTTTAGGTTCTCAAAAACTTATTAGGTGGGGCCGGCCCAGTGGCGCACTGCTACAGTGTGCCGCTTGGGAAGCGCGGCGGCGCTCCCGCCGAGGGTTTGGATTCCACATACAGACCGGCGGCTCACTGGCTGAGCGAGGAGCGGGGGCAGCACCGAGGGTTGCGATCCCGTTCCCGGTCTGGTACAGGCGCGACACTGAGGGTTGCGATCCGTTGCCGGACATGAAAAAAAAAAAAAAAAAAAAACTTATTAGGTGACCTACCACCTGATTTGATAAGCTAACTATAGCCGGGTGTTAATGGTGATAGTGTATTCATTGAAGTAATAATAATTTTAAGTAGAAGTGTACTTCAAAAAGTTTGTGGAAAAATAGAATTAAAAGATAATATGAATCTTTCCATGAACTTTTTCAAATTTTTAATTTTTAAAAAATTGACAGGTAATAATTGTACATATTTACGGGGCTCAGAGTAATATTTTGATACATGTATACACTGTGATATGATCCGATCAGGCTGGTTAGCATATCCATCACCTCAAACACTTACCATTTCTTTGTGATGAGAACATTTGAACTCCTCTTTTCTAGCCATTTGAAAATAGACATTGTTAATTACAGATACCTAGCACTGCTGTAGAATACTGTGACATATTCTTCCTCTCTGGCTGTAGTTCTGTGTTTGTTAACCACCCTCCCCTCCGTCCCCTTCCCTCTCCTCTGACCAGCTTCTAATAACCACTATTCTACTCTACTTCTGTGAGATCAAGTTTTTTAGCTCTCGCATATGAGCAAGAACATGCAGTATTTATCTCTCTGTGCCTGACATTTCACTTAACGTAATGTCTTCCAGGCTCATATTCATAACCTTTGTGAAGTACCCTCATAAATAAATAAATTAGGTATGATGGTCAAAGCACTCAGGCAACAGAGCAGAAAGCTGAGACGCCACACCTGGAAGCCTGCGGATGTCCCCCCGGAAAAGCCAGTGTGCATGAGAGACCATAGCAGTGCCAACCCCTGTAGGGGCTGCCTGGCCGATTGTTTTCCTTTCTAGATTACATTTTTATAGAGTCCTACAATGCTTCTTTATAAAGTCTGCACAGTATTTGCCCTGCTATATTTGGAGCAAATGTTTGGAAAACTGCCTGCATTGCCTATACGTGAAGCCAGTTCCAAGAACCAGGCCAGGAATCAGAAAAGTGGGCTGTTGTGGAGCGAAGGGTGATGTCTGGAATCCTGTCGACATCATCAACTGTAGAGCTCTTAATCCTGTTCGTGACGCCGATTGTCTAGCTACTCAACCATGCCAGTTGTCAGTAATCCTGCCAACTGGGCCGATTGTTGAGCTAGGGCTGGGTCTGGAGCTCCCAGACCCCTCAAGGCCATTCACAGACTGGGTCACAAACCCTTCGTACTCCAGGTTGGGTCACCAGACTCCTTCACGCAGGTCTATGAGCTAGGTAACCGGCCAAAAGATCCTTGGAAGCTGTAGGTTTGAGAGCATGGCTGTGCCAGGCAGACGCCCGAGGCAGACGCCTGCCTGCTTCACTAAAATTCCTCTCTCTCTCTCTCTCTCTCTCCCTCTCTCCTTCTCTCTCTCCCTCTCTCCCTCTCTCTGTAGAACACAAGAATAGCAACAAACTAAAAAGATACATTGGCGCACATGTGCACGCACACACGCGCACACACACAAGCACACACACACACACAATTTGCTTACAAAGGATGTGCTAAAACCACACCCAACTGCACCCAAGGGGAGGGCCCTAACCAAACTATTCTATTTTCCCAACAGCTGTCCTCTCAGCTTGGACATTGAGTGGACTCAAATAAGTAATTTAGCCATTCTGAACTGTACCCTTTTCATCCACTAATAGGTGTAATAACTCTTTGCCCCTTCTAAGACATTCTGAAACAGGTTCTTTTGAAAACGCTGTCATTGTAAACTGCAGTTTCTTTCTGAAAGCGTTATACACTCTTATTTTGAGTAAATAATATATGTATTTTTGCCAGAATTATCTAGAAAGCCAGTAATACAAATTATACAGTAAAGGGTCCTGGAGCAGAAGTTTGCCCAAGCTGTCATAGGTTAGGGAAGCAAACCCAGACACAGTGATAATTCTATTTCTTACTCTCACAAAGAAAGCATTGATAAAAATTTCTTAAATCTCACAACTGATGATATCTCAGAGTAAGACATGTATTTTGTAGAGTGTTCCCATGCATAAAGCCTGGGAAGCTCCTAGCCCTAGGTGCCAAGAGGCTCTCTTACCTGTCATCATGGTAACTGTGGGTCAGATAAAGCACGGTCATTTTTTAAAAAAGGACATACAAGGTCCTTTCTTGAGGAAGCTACCATTAGAGCAAGAAGGTACACCATTAAATAACACCAAATTGAAAAAAAAGAAAAGAAAATTTCTGTTGCTCAAGAGCACTGTAGACATAATAAGGAGATTTAGGTGATTGCTGGGGGAGAGGGGATTGGTAACTTCACATGGTTTGAAGAGGCAGAGTCTTTCTGAGGACAGGACGTTTACTAGAGATCTGAAAGCGAGAGGAAGCCAGTACTGCAAACAGCAGGAGGAATTATATTCTCTGCAGAAGAAACATCAAGTGCTTGAGTCTTGACATTAGCATGAGCTCCATGTATTGGGAAAAACGTGAGAGGTGAGGGTGGCTGGAGCTCAGTGAGTGGGGGAGAGGGGGCAGGGGAGGCCAGGAGGGAGATGGGGGAGTGATAGGGAGTTTGGGTTTCATATTAAGAGCAATGGAAAGACTTTGGTGGTTTGTAGGTAAGATAAATATTTAATGTATTGTCCAAATGGTGCTTTCAAAAGTGTAAGAGCACTCAATAATTAGACCTGGACAACGGGTATAAACTGGGTGTCACAGGTAACTTGGGAAATACGTTTTCTCTGATTTTAGCCGGATGGTGGCATGATTTCTGTTCCTGAGAGATCATCCCAGCTGCTGAGCAGAGAATGCGTAGAAGAGTGGGTGGAAATGCAGCCGTGTAAACCAATGAGAAGCACCGGGTCTGGGCGAGAGGCCCAAGGAATGGCCGTGTGGGACCCATGCTGCCAGAGCCGCTGGGCCGCATGCCTGCAAGAGGTGGAAACGCAGCCAGAGGCCCAGCGCTGGGCAGGGAGCACAGATGTTCTGGCAATTCTAGATCATCAGAATGAGGAGGCACCACTTGCAGCTTAGAAATGGTAAATTTAGAACAATTAAAATGAAGTGCTTCGTTATCCAGCAGGCAGCAAGCACATGAAACTTGTTTCTCCAAGACATGGCACAGGCTGACAGCCTACAGAGGTTAAAAGAAAGTGAAAGGAAGAAGTTGCTAAGGGAAACAGGTCATTTTGCATACATCTGTAATGTTTTGATATTAATTTGAGGGAAAGTTAGCACGGCATCTCCGTACCAACTTCAGAAGCAACAGAGGACTGAAAACCTCTGTATGTAACTCTTGCTCATAGTTCTCACGTTTTTAAGTTCCCCACTCTCTACCAACAAGCTCAGATTGCCCTCATCCTAACAAACAAAACAAAAGATGCACTAAAAAACACATCTTTCTTTTGGCTCTCCCTTTCCTCAAGCTATCAGACCTTTTTTCCTTTTCCTGTCACTGCCAACCCACTTTAAATAGCTGTAGACACTTGCTAGCTTTCATTTCCTTCCTTCTGTTACTCCTCAAATTGATGCCGTTCCACTTTTATCCTAACAACCTATTTAAATGTCTCTCTCAAGAATGGTCAAAATTTCCTAACACCAAATGCAATGGGTTGCTCTTCTGATCCCTCTGTCTTGTCTGCAGCACTGGGAGATCTCTGAACTCCCTGCAGATTTGAGACCCTCACTTCCCTCAATAAGTGTTGGCCTCCTTTGAGTGGGGACCTTGCCTTATTCATCCCTGCATTCTCAGTAGCTAGCTTAGTGCCTGACACACATCAGATGCTCACCAAGTGTTGTTTAATTGGGTTAAACAATTATCTACCCTATTTACTGCCAGATCCCCATGCCTGCAGGTCATGGGTGTCCAGTAAATGTTTGTTGAATGAACGAAAGAAGGAACTGTTGGACCGATTAGACAGTCAAAGCATAGTCATTGATTTCCCTCTAGGGGACAGCACTGTGTTAGGGGTGCTGGTGCTTGTAGTGGTGGATAAAGTGTGAATCCTTCATCTCTGGTCTCAATTTCTTCACCATCCATTCTTCACTCGTTAGCAGCTTACAATGTTGATTTTTTTCCACATCTCACTGCAACTGCAAAATCGCCATCTCTGAGCATGTCGCAATGTTCTTTTTTTTTTCTTTTTTGTCCTTTTTGAGACCGGCCGCACCGCGCTCAGCCAGTGAGTGCTGTGAGCGCACCGGTCATCCCTATATAGGATCCGAACCTGTGGCAGCAGCGCTGCTGTGCTCCCAGCGCCGCACTCTCCTGAATGCGCCACGGGCTCGGCCCGCAATGTTCTTAGAAACATCATATTCAAGGACTTTTTCATAGGCCTCAAAATCATATATCATATTTAGGGCCGGCCCGGTGGTGCACTGCTGTAGTGCGCCGCTTGGGAAGCGCGGCGGCGCTCCCGCCGAGGGTTCGGATCCCACATACAGACCGG
>NW_007730099.1:99056-126762 GCF_000696425.1 Galeopterus variegatus | reverse complement strand
CCATTGTATATTCTTGGAAACTTTGTCAAAAATCGGTTGGCTAGGGCCGGCCCGGTGGTGCACTGCTGTAGTGCGCCGCTTGGGAAGCGCGGCGGCGCTCCCGCCGAGGGTTCGGATCCCACATACAGACCGGTTCCCGCTCACTGGCTGAGCGAGGCGCGGGAGCGACACCGAGGGTTGCGATCCTGTTGCTGGTCCCGGTCCGGTACGGGCGCGACACTGAGGGTTGCGATCCGTTGCCGGACACGGAAAAAGACAAAAAGGAAAAAAAAAATCATATATCATATTTATAATTAAAAGGTATATTATAGATCATCTATTCAAGTAGCCTCCAAATTTTTCAACAAATAGTATTCATTTCTCAATCCCCAAGACACCATTTTCAAGAATGTCTCCCCAAATTTATATTCAACAGCAGCTCATTTTCTCCTTTAAATAAAGGCATGTATATCTACCATTCAAAACTACTGACCACCATTCATTCACAAACTGAACAAATATTTATTGTGTTATATATCCCCAGTGCTAGATGCTTGAAATTAAATAATGAACCAAAATGAAATTCCTTTCTCTCATAAACTTTATGATCTAATGTAGGAAATATCCACTATTCCCACACTGAGTTTGTGATATCAGCCAAAATAAAAAAATATACATATATATTTTTTACTTAGTTTCAACTGCCCTTTGTAGATAAATGTATTTTTATGTATATGTTCGAGACATTTGAAGTGTGCATGACCACCTTTAGTGCTCTGCTACACTGGGGAAGCATCCAGGTGTCAAGCTGTCCACCTAGTCTAATAGCCCATTTTATGGACAGAGACGTTAAGGCCAACCCAGAACGATTTTTAGTGGCTTGCTAAGAGTCACACATGCAAGCCATGATAAAGCTGGAGCTAGAACCCAGATACAGATTTCCAATTCTATGCTTTTTCCTTTTCTTTCTCTTTCGATTTCTCTGTAGCCCTTGATCCTCTTTATTCTTCAATATTAAGGTATCTAAGAAGTCCATTAGTAATGGAAACTGTTTAACTTAGTTTAATCCAGCATTTTCCAAGCATAATATAACCACATTCCTATCACTTCACAGAGCAGAGGTCAACATCTCCTGGGACACAGGCTTTCCACTGAACAGACTGAGGGCAAGACTGGCCCAGATAAGAAAGTTCTAACTCCTTAACTTGTCATTTAAATCTGATATGCTTGATTTCCCCATCTTCCTCTTCCATTATTCTATCTGGACATCCTCTTCGAAAGTCAGACTGCTGCCTTATTCTATTCCCTGCTCTGAGCAGGCCTTTCTGCATCCTTCCTCATACCGTGTCCTGCCGTTGTCTCTTCTTGTTGGCCCCCCCTCAGTCCTTCCCACCCTTCAAGCTCCACATCCAGCCTCCTCCAACGAGTCACGCTGGAAGTAACCCTCCCACTGCTCCTCCGTGGTCCCTACAGTCTGCACTTCCATCTGGCAGTGAAGAGCATCACTCCTTGCTGCCGGTCATCTTTGCACGTCCACACGTCCTTTCCTGGGGATGGGAACCCCGTCTTGTACTTTCTGCACCCCAGGGCAAGCAGTCAGTAAAGGAAGAGACATTTGAAAACCAGTCAGGATTCCTCCCTCATCCTCACTCAATGACAGCTCAAATTTGTACATCTTTTCTATTTCTATTGCTCAAGGCTTAATCTGGGTCTGTTAGCACCACGCTCAGCCAGTGAGCAAACCGGCCATCCCATATATGGGATCCGAACCCGTGGCCTTGGTGTTATCAACACCGCACTCTACTGAGTGAGCCACAGGCCGGCCCTTAATCTGGGTCTGTTATTTCTTGTCTAGTCTGTGTTATTGCCTCCTAACTAGTCCCTTATCTCCTGGTTCACTCACCTCCCATCATCCTCCCCTCTCCTGTTAGAATGAACTTTCTGAAAAATAAATCTGATCAAGTCATTCCAATGGCATCCCATCATCTGCAAAGAAGAGCCCCACCTCCTTCATGTGGCATAAAAGGCCCTTCATTGTCCGGTTCTTGACACCTCTCATCTCTGTCTCTCCCCCTCCGCTCTGTCTCTTCCCCTCTCCCTACCCCTCACTTTCCTCTCCAGTCTGTGTTTGACCATACTGAGCCCTTAGAGGTTCTGGAATACATAGCTGTTTGCGATATCTGTACATGCTATTATGTTGACCTGGAATGCTAATTCCCACCTTTCCACACTCTCTTTTCTCCCTGGTACAGCTTTTTCATTTCTCTCCATTGGCCTTGGCCATCCTTCTGCCAGTTACTGTGCTGAAGTTTCTCTGAACCAGCCAGGATGAGCAGATCCCTCTCTCTCTCCCCACTCCCCCATTCCCCTTCCCACACACATACCTTTAACACATTGTCTTGCAATCATTGAATTATTTATCTGTTTCTCCTGCTGGGCGTCAAGCAGACAGGGGTGCTTTTGGATCACAGTTGTATCTCTGCCATCTACGAAAGAACCTGGCCTATGTAAGGAGCTCACTATTTGTTGAGTAAATAAACAAATGCATAAATGGTCAACAGTGCATAGGACCAAGGCAGTTTCCTGCACCCTCCTGAGCTAAATGGATATAAACAGGGAGCCACATTAAGTGAGAAGAGGCCCACAAGGGAGGCGCTGGCAGTCGCAAGGGCTGTGTTCTCACCTAAAGGGATGTCATAGCTCACTGGCTTTGCTGAAGCGGGCTCTGTAGGCAGTCACAGCAGCTAGAAACCCTTTCATTCGAATCCTCCCTCTGGAACAGGGACTGAGTGAGAGACTAGCAAATAACATGTGGGCTTAATCTCTCTTTGCAAATCCCAAATCATGTGAAATTCTCAAGAATCTGGATAACTCCATCTCTCTGCTCACCATTTCCTCACCCCCGCTTCCATGTGGGGGTGCCTCAGGTACTTTAAATGTGGGGGATGACGGGACTGTAGAGAGCGCTTTCATTTCTCTAACCTAATTCATTCTCAGCCCAGAAAACTGGGAACATAAAGATCACAACATCAGCCAGTCAGGGGCTTGCCACACTTCAGCTCCTAGGAAATCATTTCAATTCCTCAAGGTCTATTTTCCCCTTCAACATCCATCCATCCATCATCCATCCATCCATCCATCCGACAGATGCATTAGGTACCTGCCTGGTGCCAGGTATAAGTTTCAGAGAATACTAGGGTATGTTTATAGAGTTCATAATTTAGTAAATATTTTGTGTCATCTTTGAGAGTGCTTTAAAAACCTATAATCCTGATAACTAGAAAAGATAAAACTTTTGAAAATTAAGGTTTCAAGAGAGCTCTTATTTCTTTAAAACTGTATAGAGTACTGAAAATCTTGAGCTAATAGAGAAAGTCCTGGCATGAATTGCTTTCCCATACATGCTACTGGGTGTGTTAACAGACAATTAGAAGTAAGATTGCTTCTTGTCCCTTTCCAACAGTCCCTTAGGAGCTGTTTTATCTTTCCCCCTTTATCACCATATTTCACACATCCGACAACATTGTGGGAGTGCCGCTGTCTGAGACGTCCCCGTCCCTAGTCTTCCTGAAGAACACACCTGCACAGGATCTTGGATCCCCCACTCATCAGTTTCCTGACATGGACACATTATGTAACCTCTCTGTCCCTCGGTTTCCTCATCTGAAAAACAGAGACAGTAAGGTCGCTTGTTTCCTCCAGCATCCCATGGTGAATGTTAGCTGAAATCAATATACGTAAAGGGCTTTGCAAATGCCTGGTTCAAGTGTAAGCGCTAAAAAAAAAAAAACAGTGTTGAAGAGGATGGTGATGTTGATTGTGATAATAAAAATAGACTCTGAGACATTTTGTATTTTCAATTTGGAAATCCCCCCTTTTATTTTTTTCCTCTTTCCGAGACTATTTAATGTTGTTCTCATTAGTAAGGGCAGCTTTCCCCCCTTTCTCACTTGCTCCCCACTCCCCCTTCTTCTGTAGGTTCCTGGGCAGGAAGAAACATGTGTTTCTTATATATGAGTAACTCCAATATCTATTAGAGTCTTCTGAGTGCTGAAAGAGCTTAGTCACTTCTGGGGGATGATGTGTCTATATTGGTCTACAGCTCATAGTCTCTGTCAATATCAGAAAGACATCTCAGAAGCAGGCAAGAGATCAGGACTGAGTGTAGGACAAGAACCAGCCAGAGAGCTTTCACCAAGAGAGGCTGTGTCAGGGTTCCCAAGACACCTCATGTTTGGAGATTCTCCGGAAGGACTCAAAACACTCGGCACATAGTTATGCTCATGGCTATGACCTGTGACAGTGGTGTAGTAAGCATACACAGCTGGGTCAGAAGACAGAGGCCGGATCTGGAGGGATCCCTGTGCAGGCTTCCTTGTGCATCTCCCTCCCATGAGGGGCCACACAGAGGTCACTCTTCCCCCAGCAACACGTGTGTGATGTTTCTGCACAGGGAAGCCCAGTAGAGACTCAGTACTCAAGGTTCTTGTGGGAGCTGGACCCAAATTCCAGATTCCTAGAAGGAAAATAGGTATTCAGCATAAACTACATGCTTGCACAAACAGTCTAGGCCCAGGGAACCACCCTTATCCATAAGGGAATAGCGGAGCCCTCCTGAAATCTAAGTTCTGCAAGGCTGACCAAGGGCCAGCCTTGCACGCAGGCTTTTCTAAGGGCAGCAGGTCCTAGGATGGCCACTTCGTGAATTCTTATCTGCTCCTCCATGATGGAGGTGATGATTCTCTCCCTGATTTTCACATCCTTTGTGGATATGCGTTTGTCCCAATATTGGCTACATACTTGTGTGGAAGGCCTGGGTGCCAGAAGCCATGAAATGCCAGTGATTCTGATGTCTACTACTGGGCCTCATCCGATATACTGAGCCGTCTCCCTGTTATTTGACACCACCTGGAGTTAAGCCCAATTTGACATGGGTTTTTGGACCCTGTCCAGTGGCTGTCGCCCCTTCCCTTACGGTGGGCTCTTAGCACCCCAGGATTTCTTCAGCCCTTTTCTTGGCTTTCTGGCATTCCCATGGGTGTCTTGCTACTGAGAACTGAGCAGGCCTTTCAGTGAAGGGGACAATGGAGTGAGAAAGAAAATATGTCAGCTGCCAAAAGAAAACATCATTTTCTATTCCACGTGAGCTCTCCTATGCAGAGCTGGAAGAGGCCTACACATCAACACCAAAATATTAATAAAGAGAAGGCTGCACAGTCCTATCTCCAAGTATTAAAAAGACTTCAGACCAATGTGACCTGTAGCTTAATTGCACATTTTCAAACAGCCCTTCTAAATTAAAAGGTAATCCCCTAGCAGTGAGGGCCTTCAGCTGCCCCTCCCTCCCCCAGCATTTTATTCCCTCTTCTCTATCTCCCTCCTGCTTTAAATCTCTTTCCTTCTGTCCCTCTGTCCGTTCATCCTCCTATATCCTCTATCTACCTTTTCTTTTCTTGATGAAAATTAAGAAAAAACAACTTGATAGATTTTCCGATAACCTTCTAGAAAGTCTCACCGGGATACATTTTGCTTTAATAGCATTTAAGCCAATCTGCCTGATGTTGCTGTAAAGGTCAATTAAATTCACCCTAAAAATTTCACTCCTGGCTCATTATACAATTGGAAAATGAATTAGAAGCACATGCTGCCCCTGAGGTTTCTGATATTTCACTAATGAATATGTCTTAGAGTGCAAAAAAAGAAAAAAAAAAGGTGGTGTAGGCCACACAGCTGCTTGCAGTGTCCCTGTCCCTGGCATGGTGCAGATCATTACCACAGGAAGTGGTCTGAGACTAGTGAATACTAGTCAGTCCTGCCTCCACTCCACATCAAGTGTTGTCCACACTTGCAAGTGCCCTCTGCAGAACCAGAGCCTGTTCTCAAACCCCAGGTGGGGCATCTAGCTCACCTTGCTTTCCTTTGGCTGCTCTTAGTAGGGGCTTGAGGAGCACAAGTTCAGTTTAATATCAGTGTAAACAAAATGTCATTCTGGAGGTAAATCTACAAGACGCTTTGGGGGGCAGGGCCTGTAAATTGCAGAGCCAGTGCTCAACTGATGTGCAGATTCTTGGATTTTGGCAACACTGTAGCTGTCCAGTAAAGAACAGCCCTGTGGGGGAGAGAAGTGCATTTCTGGGTCACTTTGAGGGCATAACTAGGCCCAAGCCCTACAGGGAACACAAAATCAAATGGGAGCCCAATTTAAGTTAGTAATTTTCAACTGACCTTCTCTCTCCTCCCACCCCTCCAAACCACCAGACAAGATAATAACTGCCTGGTTTCTGAGGAGGTCTTCCTCAGAGCAGTGCAACCCTGAGGCAGCTGCTGTCCAAGAAGTTCATGCTTCAGGTAGAAGGCTCCTTTATTCATTCACGTATGTGTTCATTCTGCATATTTATTGATGTCTCACAGACAGTACTAATCTTGGGCATGAATGCAAGCTCACACTCTGAACAAACACTGAGCCTAGTTATTATGTATGAAGTGGGGGCTTTCTGGGTTTTTTAAATGGGAGTAAGTCTATTTTTTAAAAGACGTTTCTGCATCTAAGTATCTAGTTTCAAAATCTACTCTAACATTCAGGGCTTGGCTCACATTGGAGGTTTGAAGGACTTTTAGGTTCCCCAGATAGCAAAGGCTATGACTTTTCTGCTTGCATGAAACTTCTGGTGGTGTTCATTTCAGGGCAAGATGGCTCCAAACCTCAAAATATGATTTATTGGATGTCTGTGTTCAGGTTTAAGTATAAACCCAGCTGAATTAGCTAAAATGTATAAGGACCGTCTCTCAAGCCTTCCAGAGAGGAGAAAGGAAACCTGCCACTCTCCTCCTCCGTCCCTCACAAATATCCATACAGGAGTTTAGAATTTCAGAGCTGAAGGTACATCAGGTCATCACATGCAAGCTTTCCACTTCTACAATGAGGAAACAGAGGCAGCTTTCCTCAAGCAGTTACTATAGAACAGGACATCTTCATCCAGGGTCTTGGTAATCCAGAGCAGAGATCATTCTTCTGTACCGTGCTGGCATCTTCCTTTTAAAAATGTATGCTTCTCATGTACATAGTATTCTGGAAGAGGAGGGAGACTGGAATGCGGTCATGACACGTGTTGAGGCTGGCCAGTCCTGCAGGAAGGAGAGCAGGTCCCACGAGCACGAGGCATCCTTTCCTGTGAGGGTCTCCCCAAGGCCTGTCTGGAGACACTGCATCCACACGCTATGAGAGCTTCCATTCTTATTTTCTGGTTTAACCTTAATTTAAAACTTATGAATTGTTTACTTCTGGAATTTTCCATGTAATAGTTTCAGACCTCTGTTGATCGTGCATAACTGAAGCCGCGGAGAGCAAAACCTTGGGTAAGCAGAAGCTGCTGGGAACCCTCCCTGACTCGTAAAGTTGGGGAAGAAAGCAAGTGAGGAAGAGAAAACAACGCGATGACAGAGAGAGCCGACCAGGGCGGGACCCAGCGGGACCCGCAGCAGGGAAGGAGGGGACGCCCCGCTGCGCTGGCTTGTCACGGGAGGACATCGGCTCCCGCTGCTGCAGAGCTTATGGGCAGGGCTGGCCCAAGAGATCCCCTCTCTGGACTAACCAGTTTCAATTAAGACTATCACAAGAGCTAATTACCACTTTAAACTTGACTTTCTGACTTCTCTCCCTGTTGCTCTAAATAGATGCTTAATGGTCCCAGTGCGCGGGAGGTTTCCTACGATTTCTTTGCCTCCAGCAGGGACCAGGGACTTCTGGAGTGTTAGGTTTCAAGGGAAAATAGGAGTCGCAGTACCCGCTTTCCCTTTCACAGAAACAAAGACTGTTAGCATCAGGAGAACGCTCGATTTTGATTTTGATGTAATGGAACCTTCTGCGGCATGAAAGAGTTTCCCCCACGCCGCCTGCGACCGGGATTGCCAGCGCTGTTTGAACACACCTGGGGGCAGGGAGCTCGTTACCTCCTGGGCCTTTGTGGGCAGCTGTCACCGTCAGAGCGTCTCCTCGTGCGGCACTTGCCGCTCGTGGCTTCCATGCGCTAGTGCGGTTCTGCCTTGTACTTCTCCCAGGGCGACTGATCCCCGCAGAGAGGACAGCCCGTCTCTCTCTCCACTGCGCTCTCTCGTGGGGCAGCGGACCGAGCCCTTCCGTGTTGCTGGTGTTCGGATCCGAGGCTCTGCCCTGTGTCTGCCGAGACAGTGCACAGGACCCCAGAAGCAGGCATTAGCATGCCCCTTCCCAAGTCAGCACACTGAGCCTTGGAAGGACCAAGGGGCCCACGCAAGGTCCCGGGCTCACCAGCAGCAAAAGCCAGTGTCCAGACCCGTGTCTGCTGGGCTCCCAAGCGTGTTTTACTGTGTCACACTAAAAAATATATGTATTATATTATATATTATTGTATATTATAATATATATGCACACAAATAGGTTTTCCAGGTAAGAATGTGCTTGTATATTATAAATCAACGTTTGAGGTTGGGACTGTCCAGAACAGACCCGAGCGTGATGTATTGATCAGGTCTACGTGGCTGGTTAGCACCAGAGCTATTCTGAAGGAACTGGTGATGCTTTGCTTACCCAGTCTACAACTCCCTCCTGCTCTGCACGTGTCGGCGGGTTTAAAAACCAGAACCCAAACCAACCACCCGCCAAACAACACTGCTGGCAGAGTCTGAGTACAGTCAGAGGCACAGGCTCAGCTGGGCATGGTGGGGCTAGCTCATGTCCCGTACTCACACACATACACACACACGTGCACTCTCACACACACATGCACTCACACACACACATGCACTCTCACACACATGCACACACACTCTCACACGTGCACTCTCACACACGCACTCACACACACACGTGCACTCTCACACACACATGCACTCACACACATGTGCACACACTTTCACACACATGCACTCGCACACGTATACGTGCACTCAGACGCACTCACACACACGCATACATGCACTCCCACTCTCACACATTCACACAAACATACATATGCACTCACACACATGCACTCTCACACTCTTCACACGCGCACACTCACACAGACAGAGGCGTTTCTGCCTTTCCATCCTTCTTTCTCTATTCAGTCTTGTCTCGAATTTAGATGGAAAAACAACAAAACAAAAACAGGAATGCCTTTTGGGGGCGAGGGACAGCAGCCTTCAGTGTCATTAGCCAGTGCCATCTGGTGTTTGGGAACTGCTGGGCTGGTCAGTGGTGACAGGTGAGGCCCATTTCTGTCTGGACACCTGGGCCCTAGAGCCTGGCACAGACACACAGGGCAGATCGCAGGCACCAGGGACCTGGACCCATCCGTCTGCAGGGCCAGGTTGTCCATGTTTCAGAGCTCCAAACCCCAAAGGAATGAATGCACAGAACTGAGAGCCCAGCTTACATTAATTTAGTGTGTGCACGTGTACCCCCTGCAAATCCGTGTGCAGTAAAAATACCTGCGCACTCCATGGCATCAGAGACCGCTGACAAAGGAATTTGCATTTGCGGTCGGAAACACCGTCAGATTACTTTTGAGATAACCTCCTTACATTTTAAACACGTTGGTGGATTCATCATTTAGGCTGCCGCCATGAGGCAGCTATTAAGAGATGCGGTTGGGAATGGCATTTTTCTTAAAAAGTTTTAAAAAAGAAAAGTGGTTACTTTCATTACAGTGTCGTGATTTTTCTGGTTTAAAAATAAAATCCATTTGAACTTAGGATTCTTTAGACAAACTGATATCTTTAGGGAAAGTAGGTTAATAGGACATGTTTTTGTAGGAACCAGGTTGTCTGGTTCCTGTGGAAGGAGAGCCAGGGACTGTGCCTGGCTACTGAGGTGGAGAATGGACGCAGAAGGGTGAGAAGAAGGGCTGGTCTCTTTCCTTCCTGGTCTCTTGGACTAGGAGGAGGAGAGGGCAGGAAGGAATCGCAGCATCAACAGCACAAAAGCAAATCAACCAGCAAATTAGCTTTCAGACATCCAACAGTATGTCTGTCCTCTCAAATACTGCAGTCCTGTCAGTCTGCTACCAGTCCTACCAGTCCTACCGCTGTGCACAGGGATAGGGACATAGCGTGGCTCAACTTGCACACCTGTCCTGCCAGACAGCAGGCTTCATGGGCTCCTGAAAGCAGAGGTGGCTGGAGTAGCAGGGAGCCACACAGGCCAGCGGGGAGAGGCCGTGCATTTGCAGCAGGTGCATCAAAGGGGGAAAAAGCCGTGTGTGTGTGTGTGTGTTTCTGTGTGTGTTATTATCTGTGTCTGCATATTTTCCTGTGTGTGTCTGTATATTTGTCTGTCTGTGCATGTGTCTCTGTGTGACTGCCTACGTATGTGTTTGTATCTGTGCGTCTGTATGTCTTTTTGTGTGTGTATCTGTATCTGTATATGTCTGTGTGTCCGCCTGCATATGTGTGTATCTGTGCGTATAACTGTGTGTGTATGCTTGTGTGTGTATTTGTGTGTATCTTTGTGTCCGTGTATCTCTCTGTGTATAACTGTGTGTGGGTGTTTGTGTGTGTCTGTGTCTATGTGTGTCTACATTTGTGTATATCATGTGTGTCTGTGTCTGCCTCTGTGTATATGTGTGTATGTCTGCGTGTCTGTGTTATCTGTGTATATATAACTGTATGTGTATATGTTTGTGTGTGTCTGTGTATGAATGTGTCTGTGTGATGAGGGGCAGAGGTGTGGGAGAGGGTGTTGAGGACACAAAGCTAGGACTTGGTTTGGTTTACACAAAACCAGCAGGCCACATGATCCCACCACCAGCAGGTGGAGCTGTAGGTACAAGTTTGGAGGAGGTCGGGCTGAATGTTCCTGCTGTATTGGGTTTGCCCAGGATCTCAAAAATAAGGATCATGTTGAATGAGGAGTTAGGGAAGAACACACCCCACCAGCCTGGCAAATGAGGAAATCTGAACATACTACAGAGTTCTGCTTCTCCCTAAGAACCCAGAGTTGCTTTGAGTTGTTGATTGAATTGCAGGTTGAAACTAATACCTCACTTTAGTTCAGTGTATGATTGTGGGATAACCGGTCCTCCCACGCCCCATGCAGAATACAACCTTTATAGTTTAGATGAACCTTAAAGAGTACAAGGCATCCCCTTTGTTTTACAGATGAGAAGATGGAGATTAATTTAATTCTTTGTTGCTTTCCTCTCCCCTACTCTTACCAACCCTTCCTCTTTTTTTTTTTTTTTTTTTTTTTTGGCCAAGTTTGATCAAAACATCTCTTCTGCCTTCCTCTCCAGCAAGTCTTTCATTACCTCACACCTGAGCTCATTTCATCATCTCCTAACTGGTCTCTGCCTCCAGTCTTTTCCCACTCCAATCCATCTTGCACACTGCCACAAGGTTAATCTTCCAGCACGGTGCTGATTATATCGGGGTCTGCCCAGACACCTCACTTGTCCACTGCCAGCTGCTGAATCAAGTCCAAAGCCTGGAAACAACACACTTTTCCAGCCCACGCTGGGTTACCTCTTTCGCTCTCCCCCTTCAAGAGCCAAACTGAACTCCTTGCTAGTTCCCAGGTACACCCGGAGCTGTGTTTGTCTCTGTAGCTTTGTTAATGTTTCATTTTATTTACAAATGTCCCAGTCTCCTCCAACCTGCCCCTTCACATGCTACCCTCCTCACAAAGCCATCCTGATAGCATCAGCTAGAAATATCTATTTCCTGTGCTCATTCATCCAGACATTTCATCCAGACCTCTCTGCTGTAATCTGTCCCTTTCACAGGACACCATGTTCACCTGCACACATGTCCAATCCCCCTACCTAGGAGGTGACTCACTTCTGTATTCTCACAGCTGTTGTACATAGAAAATCAATAAAGGTTTATGGGTAAATGAATACAAGAATTTGGCCTTACATACCTTTTTCTTAGCTTAGTTTCAATTTGAGACAGTTTATGGTGGTTTTTCCCATCTCATCAGAATGGGAGACAAGAGGTCACTGTGTTTTCCACCGACCAGCTACATGACCACTCGCGATCACGACCCTACTCTGCCTTCAGCTTCCTCAACTCTGAACTGACGGCATTGGTGGCAATGAGTAGATTTCAATGTTTTAAATTTTTACACTCTCTGGGCCCTCTCCCTTCAATGGCAGCCAGATGGGGGAAGATGCTGCAGGCTTACTGCCCCTCCCTCTCCCACAGCCTATCGGGAAGCCACTGTTTCAAAGGAAGGATCCTTTCCAGTGGTCACTCACTGGGAAACTCTAAAATTACTCTTTCTATCTTTTGTAGTCCGAACATTTTCCTCTTCTTCTTGGGATGGATTTGGAAGCAAAGCTGAAAAGCGCTACTGTCCCTCACATCTGTTAACATTTCGCTGGCTTCCCGGGAAATTGGCTTGTCCTTTCCTTGCTCATCTTTTGTCCCAAATAGAACGTAAAATTATTTCAGATGGCTCAGCCAAGGCCAGCTTTTAGCCTTCCAAATGCTAGTTCTAAAAATTTATGCTCTCATTTAATCTTATTCTCAGTAAGAGTATAGATGTTTAGAAACAGAAGGAAACTTTGGTGGTCATTTGGAGGACTTCATTTAATTGTGGATCTCAGGTCAACTGCTGCCGTCACATCCCTCCACCTTGTCCCTGGTCCTTCCTCATCCAAGATAGCTCCTGGAATTGCCGTTGGGATGGGAGGAGGCTGGGAGCCGTAGCCTGATCCCCCACCCTGAACCACTGCTGTGTGGGAGCCCTCCTGCTCAGCCCACTTGCCTCTCTACACACACCCTAGGATCTTCTTTGTGCTGTAGCTTTGGGTCAGCCGGAATTTGCTAATAACTATGTGCTGTGCAAAAGTCATCTCATTTAATTGATGCCACAACTCTACAGAGTAGATACCAATTTTATAGGATGAAAAAACTGATATAGAAAGTTTAAGTAACTTTAATGCCCCTAACCTTCAAGACATGAAACTAGAATACAAGCCCGGGAATTCTGACTATAGAGCCTTTGCTTTTAACCAATCCATTTTCCTGCACTCTTGTGAAGGCAATACCCTAGGGAAAAGAAAAGTAGTTCCACAGCAAAGTCATAGTAGAATGAGAGTGGGTGGGCTTTGGATTTAGACAGAGCTGAATTGAATCCTGGTTTTATTGTTTACTTGTTGTATGATCTTGAGAAGGTTATTTTAACTTTTCTGAGCCTTTGTTTCTTTATTAGCAAGATGGAATAATAATACTATTTCAAAATGTAGCACACTGACTGATGTCCTGGGTGTGCAATGCCTAGCAATGGTGCCTGGTGAGTATGAGGTGCTCTTTGAGTGATGGTTTTTGTCCTCCGAGTAGAAAGCTAAGAAGCCCTTGCTTTTCTTGGTGGCTGCCCCAGTCCTGGCTGTCTGTCTGGAGCCGAGCCTGGGGTCTGATACAGTTAGGGCTCTCTCTCTTTATACAATGCTCCTTTGCATCTTTGAGCAGGTTCTCTCTTCCCTTCCCACTTGAGCATTGGATGTGTTATCATGCCCAAGTTTCAAGGCATCTTATTTCCCTCGAAACTTCAAGGTGAGAAAGTGCCCATAGAAAGACACCAACTTGCAACACTTAGAAACCAGTTCTCAGAGAGACAATGAAATAAAACCCTTTCGGTCCAGGGTGTGGTATTTTGCAATCAGGAAACGGCCCATGTGTACGACCCAACACTTAATTTTTTTAAAAAAAAACGTATCTTCAGTCTATGCCCCCACCCCCAGTGATTCAGAATATTTGAGATGGAGACTCAGATACATATTTTTTAATATCCCTGCTTCAGAAACACCATGCTAGGTGTAGTAGCAGGTATTGAGATTGGGCCTATTTGAGGACCTGACCTGGCCTAAATACAGAATCTGCAAACTGCCATGCCATGCAGAGGAAGCAAATGTGAGAAAGCCCATCTGAAAGCATCTTTTTATAAAACCGTGTTGCTTTATTATCTGTTGCTGCACACGCTAAACACCACCAACAAAGAGTCTGTATAATCATGTGAGCTGGTATGTCTGTGTTTTCATCGGGGAGAACATGAGAATCAACGTACATGACCCCTCTTAGTCTTGGTGGCTCAGCTAAATTTCGTGTTCAGTGGCACTCGGCTGCCCAGCCAGGTGGTGCCGGATACATTTCTCTCTTTGTTCATTTTAACTGGTTTATGTTTCTATGTTCATTTTTAGCTATTCTGCTTTATATATATTTTAACATCTCAAGCTGTCTCAGATCCTTTTTCTAAGCAGGTGAAATGTAAATCAGGAGTAAATAAATAAAGCTGCTGAGGCGATGAGTGACTTCTGAGAAAGTGGAGGTGTCCTAGGCAGGCAGACGCAGCAGGACAGAATGTCATTATAATGTGTTTTTATACTTTGATGCTAATACTATAGCTATTAGGTATGAAATATCGTTTATACATTGCTGCTTCATATGTTTATTAATTGATTTATGTGAACTTGCATAAGTTGTTTATCAATGTGAATACTTTGCATTTACGACTTGTTTCCTCCCTATTAATCCGAGGAAAAGCACAGTGGCAGTACTGCTCCCTCCAGCTGCTTGCCACGCTCTCCCCTCCGGAGACCCATCCACTCTTTGCTGCTCCCATGGGCCACCGGGCCTGGGTTCTCTTTGGAAGCCTTTTACCCTAGTCTCTCTGCCATTGTAACTATTGTCCTCCAGGTCTTTCCTTTCTCAACATGGACCTTGTCTTCTTGTTTCCCTGCAGCTTCTGCAGTTTCTCTCAATTAAGAATGAAGAGCATCAGCCAATTTCAGTCCTAAAACTTGGAGAAACTGTCAGTGCCTTCAAGGGCTTTAAAACTCTTCATTAAGACGCACTGTGTAGGCATTCTGATCTCCCTGGGCACATTCACGAGCCTCATTCATCCTGCCATGCTACTGGGTTATGTTTTAGTGCACCTAAGACATCTTATTACCAAATTATTCTCTACTGGGTGCAATTTCACCAAATCCTGGATTTAAGACGCACTGTGTAGGCATTCTGATCTCCCTGGGCACATTCACGAGCCTCATTCATCCTACCATGCTACTGGGTTATGTTTTAGTGCACCTAAGACATCTTATTACCAAATTATTCTCTACTGGGTACAATTTCACCAAATCCTGGATGTCCTCCAGCAAGAATAGAGTAGATTCAGGCGGATCTGGCACAAACTATTCACGAACAGGTGAGGAAGCAGAACTCCAGAGCTTGGGCCAGCCCGTAATTAACCTTGAGGAAGTCCTTCCTTAAATTTTACTGTGGCTCAGCAGCATCTGGCTTTTGGGTGAGACGTTTCAGAGCAATTATGCACAAGAAGAAATAGATATTGACATACTTAGGAATACCCAGATTCTTCGATTTCTCCACCTTGTTGTTTCATTTGTCTTGATTCCCCAGAAGGACCAGTTGCTGCCTCACATATTGGCTTGTTCAGCCCAGATCTATGATCCTTGCTTCTCCTTTTCACAACAGCCGTCCTATTTATATAGTTACTTTTCATTTCTTGGCTCTCTGTCAAATTTTGGTAAATTTTGCAAAAGCCCAATGGAGTGTGCATGTGTGCATGTGCAGTTGGAAGGATGAGGGTGAGGTGTTTAATGAGTATAAAATGCAATCGTAGTATTTTACGAACACACACAATTTGGCGATTTATATTCTTCCATCAGTTGATAGTGGCTATATTAAAAGCTGGTAGCATTAGGATTTTATTAAAGAATTATACTATCATAATGCGGGTTATTGGACCAGATTTCGAGGAGACAATGTGGGCACTTTAAACCAGCAACAGATTGTTTAGTTCCAAGCCTTGGTGTTTGCTTCAATGTGGAAAGAAAATAGAGATAATGGCCGTCTTGGTCTCACTTAAGCTCCCCCAGTTCACAATCTGGGAACATGTAGGTTGGGGAAATGGGGCCATCACACCTCTGTCTGCACACTAAGGGTGTCAGTCACTTTGACTGACAGTCCAGCGAGACGCAGACTGAGAGCTGTAAAACTACGGCATGTGGCGTGCTGCATAGAGGCAGGATGTTTTTCATCCTGATCTTGAGTGATTTCTTTCAAGATGAATCATTTTAATCATGATGCCTGATTTTTCCAATTGTTCTTATTAAAAGCAAAAACAATGGCAGCATCAGGAAAATAACAATGAGATATTCTCCATTAAAGAAATTTTTGCTATGCATCACACAAAGCAAGTTTTAGACCTAGAGTTCTATAGATTCCACTTGGTCAAGTTTGTTAATCGTAATACTCAAATTGTAGAGGCCCTGATTTTCAGGGTTGTGGTTAAATCTTTACTACTTTACTGTTTCTTGTGCATTCTCAGCCAAGGTCTTCCAATTAGTTTAATATAAAGTTTGTCTCTTGGATAAATTCTTCTCCATTTCTTCTAAAGCTGCCTTAAGTTGTACTCTACTTGTTTATCTAAATGTAAGAAATAATTAGGATCTTTTTGGTTTGTCTAATGCTAACCCACCAAATGATCAACTAGTGCCTTCATTGTTGCCAAAGTGCTCCTTCTGATCCAGGGAAAGGATCAAATACTCAATCCAGTTTGGATTTTTTGTGCCAGGATTTCCGTCTGCAGAAACAAGAAACTTAGTCGTGAATTATAATTGGAGAGCACTTTGATATTAGCTAACTATGCAAAGAATAAACTCAGTAGACAATGGCACAGATCCCATTCCTGCTGCCCGTTTGTGTTATAGGACGCCATGGGCAGCAGTGGACAAAGGTCAGGAGCAGGACTGGAGCTCTCACAGAAGGGTGCCACGTCCTGGACTCTCTGCCTGGGCATCGGTGCCTGGCCCTATTACTCTCCCGATGTGTGATTATGAAAAGACCAATTAATTTTAATCTTAGCCCAAGCAAAACATAATTAGACAACTGTGCTAGAAGAATATCATATGAGCCATTCCAAAGCCAAAAGCAGGTCAAATTCTGCCACTAGGAAAGCTGGGAGACTGCATTTCATTTTCTCTTTGTAAACTAGTCACCTTTAAGGTGATATTACTTATCAGTGCCACATCAGCTAGGGCTGAGAAAGGCCGGGTTGTATGAGCGAGACATCTTCATTTTCTCTGTCTGTAGAGTGAAAATAACAATCGCTATGCCAGAGGGGCAGTGCAAGACTTAATGAAGTGACGCGTGTAAACTGTGAAGTGCTGGGTGAACACAAAGCAGAACTTGCATTGATCTGGTGCTTGCTGTGCTGCAATCTGCAATAGCTGCTCTTCCGGATGGTTCCTGTCATGCCGCCCTTCTGTTAAGGTTAGCTTATAGGAAGGTTTTAACTCACCCACAGAGTCCCAGAGTCCCAGAGACCCAGCAATTCATACCTCCTGGCCCTGAGAGGGCTCTTCTGTTCTCCCTCTCACCCTCAGGAAGCAGCAGCCACAAAGCAACAATGAAATATGCCCATCTCGGGCATGCTTAAATCTCTGTTGGGTCTCCATTTTTCTTTCTTCAAACACTTACAGAATAAATGGAATTTATAATCAGAAACCATAAAACGTCTGATTTATTTCTCATCTTGATGACAATATTTAATAATTTGTGTATATTTTACCACGTCTTTCTAATGCTCTGTTGTGGAATTTTACTTAAAGGGATTCCATCCTCTATATCAAGCTGCCTTTAGCACCAAAGGG
This sequence comes from Galeopterus variegatus, assembly GCF_000696425.1. Taxonomy (NCBI): domain Eukaryota; kingdom Metazoa; phylum Chordata; class Mammalia; order Dermoptera; family Cynocephalidae; genus Galeopterus; species Galeopterus variegatus. The sequence continues at coordinate 109,156 of NW_007730099.1, read as the reverse complement.
GAATCGTCTCCTTTTGAGTAAGGGGGACAGAAGGGTGGTGAGAATCTCAGCTCCCCTCCAGGTGCCTGGGCGATCCTCTTCTCAGCAGCCAATATTCTCACTACACATGGGATGTAGGGCATGTCAGGGCTTCATCATCGACTTCAGTGCCAGAAACTCTGTATTTGGAGAATCCTTTGATTCTTGAAGGCATTTCCTTTTCAAGTGATCCCTGTTACAGTTCTGATATCCTCAGGAGAAAAACTTTAGTGATTTTGGGGATTACGTAATAACCAACAGAAAGAGACACCCTGTGAGGGGGATGTGGGTGCGTGGCTAGGAGATGGGCAGAGGAAGAGGGTTCAGGAGGGAATAGCAGAGTGGGAGTGAAGTGCGGTGGGCACACTTGGCCATTGCGCTTGGTGGGATAGATGCATCCTGTTAGTCTCTTCCTCCTTTCTTCTGGATCTAGAGCCTCTTGAAATAAAGACAGAGAAGGAGATCTTTGCCTTATATGAGACCCCATCACTTGTAAGTACTCTAGTGTTTACCTTTCCCAAGTAAGAGTGAAATATTCTTACCACTATATAACGCTCCCTGTCATGAAGTCAACACTGATGCCAACACAAGTGTCCAATCCATGAAACTTGTATTTGGCCAACTATTTTAACAATGGCTCTTTTTTCTTTTCTGGCCCATGATCTTTTCCAGGAACACACATTAAATTTAGTTGTCATAACTCACAGTCTCCTTCAATGCAGAACAGTTCCGTGGTCTTCTGTCTCTCATGGCCTTATCAGACTTCACGTGTATCCAGATCCTCCATGCTGTAGGATAACCCCGACCTGTGTCTGTCAGACCCTTCTTTATAGCCAGTCCCAGGTAGTGTATCTTGGCAGGGATGTCACAGCAATGAGGCTGTGCTGGCTCACCCACCACACTGGAAAGCGCAACGTCCACCCATCCCACCCTGCAGATGTCACACTTGATTCCTTGGTCAAGTCAGTGCCTGCTACATTTCTCCATTGTGTGGACAACTTTTCTGTAAACACCATGAAAAATCTAAATTTGCAGTCGTCTAGATGATGACAGCCTCATTCCCAAACACCAGTCTTCAGCACACTTGCTCTTAAACTGAAGTAGGTAAGCTCAACAAGGTTAACTCAGCAACACAGGCAAGATAGAAGGTTTCAGGGAGGTAGAGCGGGGAGCAGTCTTACTCATCAGCTTAGTACAATTGTAATGTCTTAGGAATGACATGTCTGGATTCAGATTCAAAATATTCTCAATTTTATTTTTGAAAAAATATTTATTTGAAAAATATTTATTTTATTTTTCACCTCTGAATCACAGAAAGGGCTCAATCTAGCTACTTGAGATCTCACGGAAAAACTTCCCAAAAGATCCTTGGCTCAAGCTGCTGCCATTCTCTTGAGGTCTTTGAAATAGTTGTCCCCAATTCCTTCCCCTCCCTTGATTCCAGATACGAAGTTTTCTTTATGTTTCAATGGTCTGTGGTCTTAGGATCCCAAGAGGCTAAAAGAATTACCTGTATTATAAGAGGGATGTATTAGGATATTTGTGTTTGTGTGTATAGTGTTTATGAATGGTTGGTTTATTTATTTATTTAGGGTTTTGTTTGCTTTTTGGTTTTGCCACCTTCAAGAATTATAACGGAGAAGTGAGTAGAACCACAGTGGAACAGACAGATCGACTGGGACACAGACAAATCATTATCCCTCTTTCTATTCTGTTTTCCTGCCCTCTCCCACATGCACAACACACACACACATGCACGCATGCACACACACACATGCACGCATGCACACACACACATGCACGCATGCACACACACACGTGGCACACAGCCATCTGGGCAAATCTCTAAATCTCTTCCAACCCAACATATAAGTCATAAAACTCAATAAAGAGAAGCAAGAAGACCAATTCTGAGAATGATATTGTTTTCTCTCCCTATTTGAACCATTGCTAAAGACTTAAAGAGGCTCTGGCCCTTGCTGGCAGCAGCACTCCTGGCCATGCCCAGTTCCATGGCTACTAGACTTGGGTTCAATACTAAATTATGTTCTAGAAAAGAAGAAGACTCAAGGGGCAGAAGATCGCAGGCTATAAATACCTTCAAGGTAACAATGCAAATGAGAGAAGGAAATGATTCATTTGCTCAGCAGGTGCCAGGATGAGGAGCACTAGCCTGGAGCTGAGGAACAGAAAGTTTAAACTGGGGATTAGCAGAAAAGCTGCTCACACAGAGTGTTTCCTACCCACGGTTCTGGACTCCCGGAGTCCAGTGCCAGGTATCAAGGACAAAAGCATGATAATAGGCATTGGGAAGAATTCCTGCCAGATTCAAGAGTCACAAGGGTAATTCCAAGCTTCCTGATGGTTACCTGGATTCCGAGGAAGTCCTGCACCCACACTCCTTTGGCCTCAGGCACTTAATTTATAGCCTCGCTGTTCAGGAAGCAAATTCCTCATGTCCAATCCCTTGTGGCATCTGGGAAGACAAATTCCAAGTCTTACTCTCCTCCGTTTCCCCCAGGTCTGGGGATATCTGTAGTCAAGTCACAAGAACTAGTGCCAAGACCTGACAGGTGCTAATCCCATATGCAAAGATGTGCATGTATGAAAAATGTGAGCCACATTTGGTGGGCAGAGGACTGACATTGTTGGAAGCTTAAAAAATATTAGGAGCAGCAGAAAGAACATTCCAGTAGTAATTATTACTGCTTAAATTATTATCTGACTATCTGAAAGTGTGTTTCCATAAAACTTGTCAGGAACCTTCCTATTGAAAGAAATCAGTGTATTCCCGTATGATCTGCTTCCTACACAGATGTCCTGTAATTTCCAGGCCTGTTTCATTACTGGTTTCCGACGGAGGCCCTCGCTCAGCTGTCCAGCTGAATCTGGGTCTCCACTGCTTGTTATTCGCCTTTCATTCCATCGTCCTCATTAACATGCATTGAGCGCTTACAATGACAAGTTAAGACAGTATGGACATAGGCAAATATAACTTTTCCTTTTACAGCCCTACTCACAACGGGTTGAGAAGGCACTGCAGTAGCGGTAAGTGCATGGATTTGGAGCAAAAGACTGAGTCTGAATCCCAGATGGGTTACTTTTTAACTATATGATCCAATTTACCTGATTCCGCTGAATTGCGGATTGGCGATAATGAAACCTACCTAAAAGGTAATTGTGAGGTCTCAGTTACACACACTCACACACACACACACGGCCTCTGACACAGAGAAGCAGCCGGTAAGTAGCAGACACTAGGATTAAGAACACATGGATAATGTGTGCAAACAGCAAGAGCACGTGGTAGCATCTGACTTCCTCAGTAAGAAAAGCTGAGAAATGCACTAAAGAAGTTTAGAGGAGGGAAAGGTTATCCCGGCATTTACTTAGGAAGGACCACAAAGCCTTTGGGATTGTCATATATTCAACCTACAATTTATTTATTTCCAGTCGCTGAGTACCTTGTCTATGTATTGTTCATTGCTGGGGAGTAACAGAAAGACATAACAGGTGAAAGTGAGAAGCCACCTGCACACATACGGAGACAGGGCTATGAGATGTAAATCTCTAGGCAAAGTACAAGCACTGGGCTCTGAAGAACACATGATTGCAGGGTTAACCAAATGGTGTGCTGTGCCCATCTGTATCACGATCAGGGGACAATTTCACACCGCTTTCTTCTCTTTGCCTGCCATGAATTAATTGGGATTTAGAAAATCAGGTGAAATCCAGGAGGAATGTCACAGAGGAAGGATACATTCCAACAAAGTGTGTGGGAGAATGTCTTGCTTATCGGGACAGGAAAACCTAGAGTACCCCTGTGTATTAGTCACAGTTCTCCAGAAGAACAGAATCAATAGTGTGCACATGCGTGCGTGTGTGTGTGTGCGTGTGTGTGTGTGTGTGTGTGTGTGTGAGAGAGAGAGAGACAGAGAGAAAAAGAATGGTTTTAAGGAACTGGCTCACACAATGAGGAAGCTGGCAAGTACAAAATCTACAAGGTGGGCCAGTAGGCTGAAGACTCAGGGAAGAATTAATGTCCCAGCTCAGGTCCAAAAGCAGTCTGCTGGCAACCTTTCCCTTCTTCAGGAAGGTCAGTCTTTTTTTACTAAAACCTTCATCTATTAGGATGAGGCCGACCCACATTAAAGAGAGTAATCTACTTTACTCAAAGTCTACTGATTTAAATCTTATTCTCATCCAAAAAATACCTTCACAGTTAGGTCTAGAATAATGTCTGATGCAATTTCTGGATATTGTGGCCTAGCCAAGTGGACACATGAAATCAACCATCGCAACCTGATGGAGAAGTTACTTGGTCACATTCATGCCTAATGCTGATCACTTTAGGCCTGGAGTGTGTCACAAACAGGGTGGGTGCAGATGGAGCCTCCCACGATGGAGGGAAATGAGGGGAAAGTTGGTTTACAAGTCAGATTTGGAAGTATGCATCTGCAGAATGGAAAATGAGAGGGAGTGATTATTCTCGGCTAGTTAGTGATGGGTTCCGAGGCAGGCAATTCTTAGCCTGATTATAGACAGCCTTGAATGCCATGCTGAAAAGTTAGGCTTGATGCAATGAAATGATAATAATAATAATAACGAAATGGTAAGAGTTCACCTTATTCCTTCTTCCTTTTTCCCTGAGAAAACAGACAATGGGCCAAAACAGTTCAGTAAAGTCACGAATGACCACACTCCCAGGACATAAAATGTGTGGCTTATCCCGGCTGCACCCTCCTTCTGAGGATGGAAAAGAAAGCACCCCTGGGTTAAGGAAAAACTTACCTGCTGTTCAGCCTCCCACCCAGAAAGTGGCCCAAACAGTCCCCATGGAAGAGAAAACCAGAGATTTCTCTTCGGCCATTTGCTGCTTGTTAGGACCTGTGCATCAGCACAGAGCCTTTTCATGTCAATTACAGAGCATCTCAAATAATTAAAATGGAAAAGCCAAAACATTAATATTTCATATTCAAGGTTCGTAATAACTTCGTATAGCATACATTATACGAAGTTATACGAAATTAACCACTCAATAAGGGCTTATAGACAGCCTTGAATGCCATGCTGAAAAGTTAGGCTTGATGCAATGAAATGATAATAATAATAATAACGAAATGGTAAGAGTTCACCTTATTCCTTCTTCCTTTTTCCCTGAGAAAACAGACAATGGGCCAAAACAGTTCAGTAAAGTCACGAATGACCACACTCCCAGGACATAAAATGTGTGGCTTATCCCGGCTGCACCCTCCTTCTGAGGATGGAAAAGAAAGCACCCCTGGGTTAAGGAAAAACTTACCTGCTGTTCAGCCTCCCACCCAGAAAGTGGCCCAAACAGTCCCCATGGAAGAGAAAACCAGAGATTTCTCTTCGGCCATTTGCTGCTTGTTAGGACCTGTGCATCAGCACAGAGCCTTTTCATGTCAATTACAGAGCATCTCAAATAATTAAAATGGAAAAGCCAAAACATTAATATTTCATATTCAAGGTTGTGAAATTTCCAGTCTTCTTTTCAAAGCTGGAGACAGAAAACTTGTGGGCTTCTCCACTGTGATGCCATCAAACCCAAACAGAAATCACAACTGCCTGTGAACAGGTACGTCACACCTTCCCTCTCAAGGCAGCAGGAGTCAGAGCCTGTCCAGACCATGGAGAGATTCCCAGAGAACTTGGGGTTATGGTCACATTTATACAGTCTCTGAGCTGAAAGAGAAAAGAAATACCAACTGGTGTAGCCACATCATTGTTCAGGAGAGGAAAATGAAGTCTGTAGAGAAGTGATTTTGTTTCTGTGTTACACAACTAATTTGTGGCATGGCAGAATTAAGATTAGGACTCAGTTTTTGCCTGAAATATTAGAGCAGAAGTATGGTAGGGAGAAAATGACAAACCAGTGCCAAAAAGAAGCCTGTTTCTCCCTTAGTATTTCAAAGGTGCTTGGCTGTGATAGATTTTCAAAGTCAACTTCATTTTTCCAGAGAGAGAGAGAGGAGAGAGAGAGAGAGAGAAAGAGAGAGAGAGAGAGAGCACAGGAGTATATGCTTGTACATGGGAATGACATGCTGCCTATAGCCAGATGACATAAAATGTGGAAATACCTGGACTGGTAACTAAATAGCTGCATGTCTGTGTGTTGGAAGTGGGAGTTGGCTGTATTGTAGCTACAAATAATAATATTTAACATCTACTGAATACTTAATATGAGGCAGGAACTATTCTAAGCCCTTCATGGGAATAAACTCGTTTAATCTTCACAGCAATCCTGTGAACTAGATACTATCAGTGTCCCTGTTTTACGGATAAGGAAACTAAAGCATTAGAAGTTTTTCATTTTCCCTGAGTCTTATAGCTAGAAAAGGACAGCACTGAGATTTGTGGCTCTGGAACCAGAGCTCCTGATTCCCACACTATGGTGCCCATCTAGTTTGGGCATCTAGAGAAAGTGTCACCTGTGAAATGTGTAACCTTCATCCAGCAAATGATTTTCATGTCTAGCACAGGCAAACACTGGAGTCTAAGGGGAACCCCAGAGGGCTCCAGGAAGAGAGCACAGAGATGGGAGATCTTGGCAAGGAGGAATGAGAAAGAGCCCTAGCAAGTCTACCTTGAGTTGGGAATAGGATTATGCCCTTGACGGATGGATTGGACAGATCCTGGGGGAGCTATATCCCCGTAGGTTACTAGGGCAAAACACTCAGATACAAGGAAAGAAGACTAAGGTCCTTATCTAGAACATAATAATGGCTATTACATTCATCCTGTGGGCCAGGAGCCGTCCATAGCCCCATTCAACTTTCCCAATGAACGAGGCGGCAGGGCCTGTTAGAGGCTCTGTTATACAGAAGAGGAAGCTGAGGCACAGATCACTGCAGAATGTGAGCCCAAACTTACAGCTGGGTACCACCTCAGGTGATTTGATGTGGAGACTCACGGAGTGGGGTTAAGCTGTGTGATCTCTTGTCCTGGCTAGTCCTCAGAAATAGAGCAGGGTTGATGGAGGTCTCGGCTTTGAGAGTCAGCAGGTCTGCAAAGACTGAGCACCATGCATGGCCTGGGAAGCAAGAGGATGGGTTTACTCATCATCCAAGCTGACCACCTCTGTGGTCCAGGCACTGGGTGTTCAGCAATGAACAGGCACAAAGGCTCCTGCCCTCACAGAACTTCCAGTGTGAGAGTGACAGGCCACAAAGAACAAGAAGAGAGAGCCTGCACATCTGTGGTGACCAGTAAGGCATGGAGGAGCCAATCCCTCAAATCAGCACTTTTTACACTATTCCAGGCAGGTGGGAGCCCCCACAGAGAGCTGGCTGATCCATATAAATGGCCTTCTGCATATGTGCTGACACATTGTCTGTTTCTGATGGAGTGACATCTTTATTATGAAATTAGATGAAAGTCCTGATGCACAGACTAATAGATAGCATGCCATGCTGTTCCTCAGTAGCTAAGTAACAGAAACTGCAAAGAGCAAAGGATAGGGCCAGAGCTTGCCCCAACCCCATCCAATCCCATTTTTATACCCACCTGTCATTTCCCCACAAATGTCATTAGCTCATAGAGGGGATGGGGTCTCATCGCATTATAAGCCACCACCGAAAAGAGCTTTTTGTACACTGGCTGCAGTTACATTATGGAATAATTAGGTAAATTCTGTACAAGAAGCTCCCTGATGGGACAGTGCTCCCTCTGGGCCCAGGACCCCTTATTTCCAGCACAAGAGTGAGCAGGCCTTCTGTTTAGGAGGCCTGAACATGGTGGCCATTGGAGATCTGAGAGATGGGGTTGATGGAAGAGTGTGGTACGGCCCCTGACTTCTGCACGGGAGGGTTCTTGGGTTCTTTCCTACCAGGAGCCAGGGGAAGGGAGGGAGTGAATTACTCCCTTGAAGATTAAGTACCTGGCTCCCGGTCTCTCCTTCATTCTCCTAATTTCTCCAAGAGACATCTCTCTCCCATGCCAGCCCTGCCAACCACACAGTTCTAACTTTGCTGCTGCATGAGAGCAAGCCAGGTACAGGCAGGGCTCAGTGCAGCCAATGCACGGGGTTGATTGAAACCTGTTCATCTCACTCCGCTCTGATTAAATGCTTCCTTCTTCTCAGTCCCTGCCATGTATCTGTCTGTGTTCATGGTTCACACTGTGAAAACCACCAGCTCCCCTTTAATAAAACCAAGCCCCCACACCTCTAGCTGGCAATGGAGAGAGATTTTCCACATGGGCTGGAAGGGCTGTCACATCTCCTGGGCTGTCTCTAATTCCTGAAGCTTTGCTCTCTCTGACTAGCCCTTCTGCCCGGGTGGACAACAGGGGAGAAACTTTCTAGGACAGGGCCTTGCTAAGGGAGCCTCCCAACTGCTCCCTGCCTGGGTTCTGACAGACCACTCTCTGGTCCTGAGTTGAGTCATTTTTGCTTGTATTTGTACTCTACTTCTGAAAACATCCTTTCTGTCTGGGTCCTGGGCATACCCCTTGGGTTTATAGAGTAAACTGTTCATTCGGTGCCTGCTTTCTTGCACTCAGCAGGGATTGCTGTTTGCTTCTGCTTCCTGGGTGCAGAGCTGTGCAGGGGATTTGGGTGAGATATGCATCCCAAAGGTGAAAGGGGCAGAGGTCGGAGAGCTTGAGGGAGCTTTCCTATGAGGTTCTGACCAAGACTACAGAGCTGAACTTCACTACCTGCTGTTTGTATACATGTTAGCAAGGAGGAAGGGGCTCCCGTGGGGCCCCTGGGCTCTTGTTTCTATGGACCCCTGAGGATGGGCTCGCTGGAGGTTGTTCCATGTCTTGTAGTTTATCTGCCCTACTAGGATGATACTAAGGGCTCTCACTTTTAGAGTGGCTACTGTGTATTAGGCTTTCATGTACACTGTCTCATTTAATCCTTGTGATAACCCTGTAAGTGGGCACTATTATTCCCATTTCACACTTTGCTAAGGTGAAATCAGTAGTAACCCACATTACTATAAAACCCACATTACTATAAAACCCACATTAATATAACTCCAAAGACACTGATTTTTTCACCAATTGCATCAGGGTCCTTGTGTTCACTTCCTGCGTATTACTAATTGATCTCAGTTTAGTCCCCAGTCTGGCGCATTCTATCCACTTCTCCTTTAAGAACTTTAGCTTGAGATCGCATCTATCTTCTTCTAGACAACCCCACCCCACCCCATTATCTCTCCAGCAACCTCCACTCCAGGCCCAAGGGGGCTGCCTCCCCTTTTACCAGCCTGACTCTGAGCTACTGATAGCATGTGGGCATCACCTTTCCTCTGCATGTGAGAGTCACCTCCTCATCCCCACTGATGCAGCAAATACTGAACAGCCGACAGGTGTCCTTTAACACGGACGCGTGCATTCTTCTCTCTGGGGCTAGCCGAATAGTGGCTCAGCTTTTGTGCCATAGGCACATATTTCTTCACAGCCTAGNGCTGAGGAGCAAGCAGCTCCATGATGTCACTGGCATCCCATAACCTTCTTTTCTTTCCTCTCTGCAATTGTTAGTGTCAGATTCTTGTCCTTGTGGTTGAAAGATGGTTTCTTCATCTCTACCCTCATTTTGACATCCAGGTAGGAAGAAGAAAGATATGTCAGAAGAGGGAAGAAATAGTGCTGGATTCAGGAAAGCAAAACTATCTTAGGAAGCCTAAGAGGTTTCTACTTTCAGATCCCTGGCCAGGTCTTCAGAATGGGGCCACTGCTCAGCAGCAGGAGGAGCTGGGAAAGGCAGTTTTGTAGTTGGGCCCATTGGTGCCCTAAGCCCACTCAGAGATACTTGAGTTTGGAAGACTGGAACGTACATGCTAGGCAGTGCAGTGTCTACCACATGCAGATGTCGTCCACCACTTCACACTTGTCTACGGTGGACAAGGAGTGGCTGGGAAGAAACCCCAACCTAGAGTTCTATGCTGTCCTCAGAGCGAGAGCTCTTCCTGCCCCTCACGCTGTTCACTCCAGTGAACAAGTCTCTCGGCAGGAAACTTGCCTACCACCCATTGCTGCTCAAGACACTTTTGCTGGTGGCTGTAGTTTGGATTACACCTCCACCCTTCTTTTTTTTTTTTTTTTTTTTTTTT
>NW_007730099.1:90351-98388 GCF_000696425.1 Galeopterus variegatus | reverse complement strand
CTTCCCAAGCGGCGCACTATAGCAGTGCGCCACCGGGCCGGCCCCTCCACCCTTCTTTAAAAGCGCCAGTGAAATGGGGAGATGGTGGTCAAAGGGTACAAACTTGTAGTCGTAAAATGAGCAAGTTCTGGAGACCTGATCTGCAGCATGCAGACAATAGTTGACAAGAATGCATTGAACACTTGAAATGTGCTAGGTCTTAGGTGTTCTCACTGCCTTACAAAACAGTGACCACATGGCTCAATGGATATGTTAATTACTTTGACTGTGGCAATCATTTTCCAATGCATACGTACATCACAACATCGTGTTGTACACCTGGGGGACACACACACACACACACACACACATTTTGTCAATTATACCTCAACAAAGCTAAAAAATGTAAAGCCTTTGAAGACCTCGAAAAAAAAAAGTAATAAAAATACAACTCCAGTGAAACCCTATCTCCAAAAAATGAAACCCAAACTCTCCCACAAGACTGGTGGGGTCCTTCTTTCGGGCTTCATTTCCCAGCATTCTTCAGGCACAAATAATTTCTCACCGTTTCTTACTTAAGAGGCCACAATCTCTAGCCCTTTGCCTTGTTTTCGCTGCTCTATGCTAGAAGTAACCTGATCCTTCTTCTCCAATTGGTAAATTTCCTACCTATTCTGCAAAACCTACAAAACCATCTCTTCTAATTGTTCCCAACTCCTTTGATCCTTAGATGTCCTCATCTCCAGAATTTGACTTTCTAGATATCACTGTCTTTAGCTCCCATCGCACTGCTGGTAATTTGTATATGTGTCTGTCTCCTCCATTAGGTTGTGAGCTGCTGGAACTCAAGCCCAGGATCTTACACACCATGGTAGCTCTTATATCTAGTAAAGTGTTTGCTACATTGCAGTTACTTATTACATAATTATAATAGCACTGTTCTGGGTACTTTATATGAAGGAGGTACTATTTATCGTCATCCCCGTTTTACAGATGAGAAAATCAGGGCAAGAATACCTCACCACGTTTATACCTTTAGCAAGTGAAGAAGCCATGACTGGAACCTTGCGTATTCTTTTAGGGGTTACTCAATACTACTTCCCAGTAAAATATTTGGTTAAAGGATAAATGCAACCATGGACATTGCCATCCCTGTTTTGGAGAGGGCATCTCATACTGCAGAGAAATGTGTCGTTCATGCCCCTCCAGCTTATGACTCATCTTTGACCCATCTGCCAGCTCAGCTCTCCTGCCTTAAGCAGTGAGCTTGGCACAAGCAGGCTGCCCTCTTTTTGGTTCAGCCCCCACGTTCAGCTCCTTCAGGTGGCAGGTGACACTGTAGCATCCTGACCATACCCCCTTGTGGTGCCCGCTCCCTCCCTGTCTCTCTTCCTCTCTGTCTCTCCCCTTCCCTGTCACAGATGTAAGGTCTGCGCAGCCATCCCTGATGCTGCTAACCACAGGCATTCATGAACAGTCTTGCTCCAAATCCTACCTCCTATTTTCATATTTCCTGTGGCGTTTTATAGAAATAGCAGAACAATTGCTCATCCACAGGGGGTAAAGGAAGCAGGATTTCATATAATTAAATTTTAAAGTGACAAAGTTTTCCATCCTATGGGGGAAGTAGAGGGAATGGGAGAGGGTATGTGGACCCTCTGGGGTGAAGGAGAAGCCTGGTCTTTGTTTTGGTGACACAGAATCTAGTTTTAATTCTCTTTTTCAGCAGTGACAAGGACTGTGGACATAATTTGTGCCTTTAGCTCTGCCTCACCTTCCAGCGAGCTGCAGCAAGCACCAGGTGGTAAATGAGTCCCTTGTCAAAGGCTGCTTGGAGTCACCTACATCCAAAGGAAGAGTCTGGATTTTAGGAAGTATTGATAATTTATTTCCATCTCCTGCATTGGTGGAGGGGAAAAAAACCGGCATTTCATCTCCCAAAGGGAACGTCCTTAACATGACGAGGGACAGAGATCCAAAACATCTGTCTGTAGCAAGCATGCTCAGAATTTCCCCATAAACACAGGTTTCCATGAAAACCAAACAAAGGAACATAGAGAAAGGCTGCAGATTCCACTTTAGCTCTCAGATTTAAATGAGTCTCTCAGCCTCCTTCCTTTTAAGGCAGGGGATCCAAGAGTGAGACTGGGCCTCGATGGCTGCACCCCAGGTGGCACCCAGGGCCAGGCTGGCCTCCCGCTGGCACGCATGGGTGCGCACGCACACAGCTCTCTGGCCATTCGTCCCTTTGATGTGTGCTAAGTGAAACATAATTACCTGCTTTGTCACATTGCATGCAACTTTGACAGCCCAGTATGTTTTTTATTTTTTTAAAAAAAACGTACATTAGAGGGTCCCCAGGGGAAACGGTGCTCCTTTTTGGGTTTCTTTTAGGATTTCTACATGGTTCTAAACAACAGACTCACCAGAGCCCAGGTACCCCTGTAAAAAGCAGTGACTTCATCCTCACTGCCTATCACTTACAATTCAATAGAAAGGAGAGAAAAAGGGAAACAGAGTGGGAGGGGCAGGGAGAGGCTCTTCCAGGGGTCTTCAGGAAGGAAAGGAAAGTCAAGGGGCCGAGCTCATTGTAGCACACCTCTTTTGCATGATGAACTGTTTCCCAAACCAAGGATGGATGTCTCTGCAGGAACACTCTCTCTCTGCCTCTGGAAACTTCCTTTTTAAGCATGCATTTTAGTACCTTTTCCAATCCCTTGTATTTCTCTTGCTCACACAGACTCCTCCTTCTCAGCACCTCCATAGCTCATCTCTCCAGCAGTGCCCGCCTCCCTGACCCAGTTCTTCTCTCTAAAGGAAGGCACCTAGCTACACTGAGAGCACACATACATGCATGTGCACACACACGCATGCACATGTGAACAGATATCCCGCCCTGACTCTCACAGCCTCTTTGTGGAGACACACACCATACCCCCTGGAGACAGAACTTCTTTAACACATTTTGGAGTACAAATGCTGTTAGGAACCAGGCTGTGAGTTTCTTTAAATGTGAAGCCTGCTCATTACTGCAATTAATTGGCATTGCTGCACTAATTGCAAGGCAGCCTGCCTGTAACAACCGCCAGCAGCCTGCTGAGTGCAGGGGAGCTAGTGCTGGAAGCTGAGCACTGTGTAGTGCTCACAGTGGAGGAGACAAGGAGATCCATAGCAGTCCCCTTTTTTGGAAAGCAGGGTTGCATGACTGGGTTGATATTAGCAAGGTTCAATCATCTTTTATTAGTGCTAGATTGATTTTCTGTTCTTCTTTTTTTCTATACAAAAGCAGAATTATCTGAAGCTACCCAATTGATCATCAAGATGCTCAGAGCGAGCTCCTTGTCAAGAAAACCCCCTTGGATGGGAACAGAAACCATGCGTTGCTGCAGCTGCCACCCCAACACATGCTAAATGAGATGGTCATATCTCAAGTGGGGTTGACTTGAGGAGTCCATACCAATTACATGCGTCTCTAGCTGAATGCCTTTTGGCTCTGGGATGGCAAGTCTCAGGGATTTATCCCAGTCATTCCTTCATTCAGCCTTTCATCCTGGCCTCATTCCAGGCAAGCACTTCACTGAGCTCAGGGTGCAAATGCATTCCAGCTCTGCTCTGGCCTCACCACGTAAACTCACCTAAACCATGCAAACTCTCTGGGCCTCCGCTTCTTCATCTATAAAATGGGAGCATCAACCCTGATGACTTCTATGGGTCTTTTCAGTTCTAAGGTATATCGAGCTAATAAAAAGATAAAAGTCTTAGTAACAATGAGTTTATCTTCTTGTAGGGAAGATACCACAGGTTTATGCCCAACTATTATACACAGCAGTATGTTTTATGTGCTACAGGAGACGTAAAATATAGCAATTCAGAAGAGATCCCTTTTCACTGAGATGACCAGAGGAAACTCCAGGATGAGGGGCGGTTGAGATGTGTCTTGAACGGTGAGATGTGTTTGATTGGTGGAGCTGGGATGGGAGATGTGGTGGAAGAGGGGGCGTACCATGTGATGGCAGCTCCCAGGCTGGGGGATGAACTTGGGAGGATGCCATCCAGGAGGATGGGGAATCTGAATGGTGTGGAGACTCAAATTCCAAAGAAAGAAGCCCTTTCAAGAAGGAGAGTATTTTGGGGGGCCACATGCTTCCAGGGGATCAAGGAGGCTAGCCATCATTTTCTGGACAAACACCTCCAAGACAACAGGCCCTGCAGGCCGGCAGTTGCCACCTAGGCCACCACCCTACAGAGCTCTTTAGCGGGGACCTGTGTCCCTGCTCCTGGAGCCTGGTGGTGTCTATAAGTCATGCTTATTGTTCTGTGGACAACAGATGCTGTCTGCAGATATTCAGAAGGGACAATGGCAGGCTCGTGACATTGTTCAGACAGTTTGGACTCTCTTCCTTCTTATTCTCTGTGTCACATTTATTCACCAGGCGATGATCTTTTCTCGTTTTCAAAAGTTTATCAAACATTCTGTGCGGAAGGCAGTGCGTGTGAATTAAAGACAGTGTAGACACTGCTCGGCCTCTCTCAGGCACAGTGTGCGATTTCCTCTGCTGTCAGGAGGCCCTGGCGGTTTCTTTTTTTTTTTTTTTCCTTTTTGTCTTTTTTACTGGCCGGTAACGGGATTGCAACCCTCAGTGTTGCGCCTGCACCAAGCTCAGCCAGTGAGCGGACTGGTCTCCACATGGGATCCGAACCCTCGGCGGGAGCGTCGCTGCATTCCCAAGCGGCGCACTCTCCAGTGCACCACCGGGCCAGCCCCATTGGTTTCTAACTAAACTAGGTATGTGGTGCTTTTTTACCTGTTTTTCACCACACATTTTCCACTGAATAAGGGACTCTTTGACACCTCTACCGGGCATTTCGCCGTGTAGCTGTGGTGAAGGGTGACCATGCCCTGCTGTCAGTGGACTTGGTTGG
The DNA here is from genome assembly GCF_000696425.1 of Galeopterus variegatus. Lineage (NCBI taxonomy): Eukaryota > Metazoa > Chordata > Mammalia > Dermoptera > Cynocephalidae > Galeopterus > Galeopterus variegatus. The sequence continues at coordinate 93,486 of NW_007730099.1, read as the reverse complement.
TGGAAGACATTTAAGGATCATCTCAGCTTGCTCTCCCGCCAAGGAGCCTGTAACATCCTGGACAGGAGGGGTGGAAGGAGCTCGGTACTTGGGCTGCACTGTGATGGCCCCCAGGCCAGTCCAGCACCCTCAGGAGCAAGAGCGGTTCTCCTGACAAGAATCCACAGTGAGGCTGGAGGTCTCAGGGACCGCTCAGCCCTCAGCTTCCAGACAGGAGGCCTGATTCTCCTGCTCTGTGTTCTTCCCTGGGAACAGCCTTGGCACATCCTTTCTCTCCAGTAAGGCAGAGCTCGGAGTGTCTTTTGGACCTTCAAGCTCTTGTTGGGGGATTCTAGCTTGTTTGAAAGCACAGAAGGAGGCAGAAAAGGCCAAGAACTTCAGAGAAGGACAGCATATTCAACTATAATTTAGGATGCAGACAGCGTGGTCTGGATTACTTGGGGAGATTACTAGGGCTAAGGGCTTTAAAAATATGTGTGTGTGTATCAATGAGTGTGGGTGGTCAATTGTTGAGGTGAAGACCCTTTGAAATCGTGTCACTGCTGGACTGAAATATGTTTGAAGGTGCAAATGGCGGGGGGGGAGGGGCAAAAGCCCACTCATGCAAATACAGGGATAGAAATGACTCAGTTTCCTTCTTCATAAAGAAAATATTGCGAGGTGAAGACCCTTTGAAATCGTGTCACTGCTGGACTGAAATATGTTTGAAGGTGCAAATGGCAGGGGGGGGGAGGGGAAAAACCCACTCATGCAAATACAGGGATAGAAATGACTCAGTTTCCTTCTTCATAAAGAAAATATTGATGCTGGGTTGCTTTGCTGGCAGGTTGGCTAATGAGTGGGTGTTGTGTTAATTAATGTTGCAAAGAATTGTGAAAGCACAAAACAGAAGTGCCCTGGTGGAGTATGATTCTCGGTGCATTCGCCAGCCTGGGTATTAATAAGAGCGTGGGCATAAGAGAAAGCTGGCTGAGAAGGCAGGAGATGTGGACACAGAGTAACACTAGTTCATGGCTGAGGAATGGAATCTCAAAGTATCATCCTTACAACGTTAACCCATTTTTTCCCAATAAAATGAAAATATAATACTTTGGATGTTTTTGGCTACAAGTAATCAAGATACGAACAAAGGCTTATAAAATAAAGGCATCAAAGAAGCCTGGAGGTGGGGTGTCCAAAAGCTCAGCAGTGGCCCCAGGACCTAGGCCCCCAGAGGCAGTCTCCGCCAGGCTTGGCATGTTGACCTTCGTTTCATGAGTGGAAGGGGCTGCCTTTTTCCCTCCCTCGCACCGTCACCCAGCCATCGCCAAAGACAGACATTGTGGGGACATGGAAGAGGGTGCATGCTTTCTTTTGATTAGAGAGGAATGGCTAGTCCTTATACTGTGTAATGTGGCCATTCACAGCTGCCAGAGATGAGAAGGTGAGCACCTGGCATTTTTAGCCTCTGTTGGGGGAGGCAGGCTCTGCCTGCAAGAAAGAAAGGAGGGGAGAACAGGGTATTTTATGTAGATGCCAGCATGGAGCACCTTTGTAAACAATGGACTTCTGGATAAAGATCTGTTGGTGGGAAACATCCTCTCTCTGTGCACTCGGGGCAGCTGCATGGCTTCTCCCTAGCTGCCAGTGACTGCTTGGCTAATTAGGAGATGCAAAACAGTTTCTCCACGATCCCCCCTCTATGTGTGTTCAGGCTCAATCTATAAAGCTTTGACTTTAGGGCGTGCCTTCTCCCACCCGTGGATCACCGCCCCCAACAGACTCCCTTTGGATATGCATATGGGGCCTGCACTGTAGACAGGATTTCTCTGCTATAGCCCCACCACACAACTGAGCATGGGAATGAAGACTTGGGGGCTCTCAGCTTTGCACTCCTGTGAGGTTTACTAGCTCTGCAAAACTGGGTATGCTAAAATATGCATATGGAAGCCCTGAACACCAGTCCTGAGCCTTGTCTGAGGCCTAAAAAAAAGTGGGAGCAGTTCTATTGAAAAACCAGGCAGAGGGCCTAATGCGAAATTAGTCAGCTGTTGGGTGGCATTGCCTAACCCACAGGCTTCCATCTGCTTGCACCCTTCTCTTCCAAACGAAGCACCGGTTGTGTTTTTCAGTCACCAACTGACCACCTATCCCCTCACCTCCTCCAAATTGTGAACCAGCAGCAGCAGCAGCAGCAGCAGAGGCCTCCTCCCTATCAGACCAGGGCAGCGGTGAAGGTTGTGCATTCTCCTCCCTCTTTCCTGATGCATTTTTCATCATTAAAGGGAAAATGTCATTTTGGTGACAGATATTAGTATGATTGGTGTCAGGAATGAATCTTCCTTTCTCTGTCAGCCTTGCCTCACACAATCCTAAGACAATGTTCTGTTAAAAGGCCACTTCCATTTCCAACTCAAGCAGCGTGAGAGAAGGGCAGGCTTCGGCTGTGATGGATGGGCTTAGTCAAGGCTGGCGCTGGGCCAAGGAGCGCAGCTGGAGCTTGACCCTTCCACCACCGGGAGGGCCTGAGGAAGTTTCTGGGAAACTCATGCCTTATTTCTGGCTGAATTGTTTTGGGAATGTAGTCTCACGAAGAGGAAACCCTCAGCTTTATTTGGTGATAAGGTTTTAAGAGGTGGAAGATTTGCCATCATCAATGGCCTGTAGACTCATATAAATCCAACCCCTCATATTGATTGGAAACTGATCTAGAAATGAAGACTTTTGTTTTCTTTTAGCAAAAAGAAAACAACCTCTCCAGATCTCTTGTAGGTGCAGATCTAGCCTTGCATGAGCTGGAGGTAATAGCATGTTCCACTCCTACAGCATGCCTCATCTGACACTCTGCATAAAACAACCTTCCAGAACTTATTTAGATCGAATTTCCTGATGCTTGAAATAGAGACGATAGTACCTAGACTATCTTTCTCAATTACCGAAAGGTCAGTTCAATTTAATGAATATTTATTAAACTCACACTCTGGGTCATGTACTTTGCTCAGCTTCAGGAAGCTAAAAAAATGAACCAGAAATGGCACCTGCCTTCAGAGAGCTTATAGCCTAGTAGGTGAGATCAGACAGACAAATATGAAATCAACTGTAATACAATTATACAGTCAATTACAATACAAATATACATATATATATATATATATA